>NW_028139580.1:36542-60870 GCF_965202585.1 Thalia democratica
TTGCTGTTTACAGTTTTTCTTAGTTTCTAAGATGTCTTTGATGAGGGATTTACGCGTGACATGCGATTTAGAACAAAGATCTTTCAAAACGGGTTCGGACAGCAGATGCAAACGAACCTTTAAAAGCAGATTTTTTGAATTTTTGCTTCTTTCATAATAATCATGTTTAAGCCAGGCATCAGCAGCATTTATTATTTGCAATTCCGATGTAATATCCAATTCAGAACTACAAAGGATAATTTTTAGAGCAAAAAAACCTAGTTCGAAAAAGTTCTTAGTTTTGGAAACCTTCGTAAAACAGCGCTCAATATACCTTAGACTTTTATCTGCAAGTTACGGCTAGATGAAAGCTTTTGCGAACTGATAACACGTACAAACATTTTCACAGTTTATTGTTCCTTCATCAGAAAGGTTTAGTATGTTTTCAATGTCTTCACATAGAAAAATTGTGCTTGTTTTGAGAGCTGATATCTTTGTAAGTTCTGAAATTTGTTCTTTACCTATAAAGATTGCAAGAAGATAAAATTTTGTGAATCAAAATATATGTTTTTTTTTATCAGAAGTATGCTAAAAATAAAAAAACTTGTAACAATGGTGTTTTTAGATAACTTTCACGATAATTAAAGCAATAAAAACTTGGAACTCTTATTCAAGAATATTGAAAGTAAAATGTTATTTAACATAAAAGTTTTAGCTAAATATTTTGTGAAAATTTTTTTAAACTAATTTTACAAAAAATATTGAAGTAACCACCGAAGTAAAATTCTAAAGAAAAAAATAATGTTTTAAATAAGCATATACTATTACATAACAACTAATCTGAATGAAGGTATAAGAACTATAACATTTAGAACTTACTTTAATTCATACACTAGTGTAATGTTCTTTTAATATTACTTGAAGTTAAAAAACACATTACCAACTTTGTTTAAAAAAGTTTAAAGCACTAGCCATAAAAAATTTGTTGAAAACAACAGTAAATTAGATATTTTCAAGAAAGTATAAGAAAATACATTATTACTCATTTTTAATGCATTTGCTGAGCTTTAATTAAATGATAGAATAGTTAAGAAAAGAAAACGACTATTTCAAATTTCATTATCATATTAAAACCAATCAAATCTTAAAATTAAGTCAAATCCTTACTAGAAACATATATATGTCATATTATTATATGTTACATATAAGTAGTCAATTCAAACAAACAAACTTAGTTTTAATGACAGAAGGTAAAACAAATCTACCTAAAAAATTTAAAATGTAATTATATATACTAAAATTTTTAAATGCACTGAAGAATTACAACAGTGTGTTTTTAGTAGTCTATGCACAAAAAGTTTGCAGACTTTCTAGACAAGCTAACAAATGAAACAGATCAAAATACTTAAAAAACAAATTGTTAACCTTGTTTTTCTAAGTTGTTAATTTCTTTTAACACTTTATGATCGAGTTTTCGTAAAGAGTCTTTTCTGCAAAATCTTAAGAGAACTCAGGTAGTTCAGATTCTTCACATTTTGAAAAAAACTGGGTACAACTTGTTGAAAAAGAAGCTTTTTGTTCCCAACAAGTATAACTTGCCATTTTTTTGCTTCAAAAACATTGGAACTTTTCCTTTTATTTAAATTTCTATGCATTATTTATAAAAATAAGTACTATATATAAATGTTTAATTTTTTCTATAAACCACTTAAAACAAAACCAAACGTTTCTTAAAAATAGTATTAGATGAAATAATTTAAACTACACAAGAATGCTTAAGAACTATTTAACATACAATTTTTATACTTAAAAATCTATAAAACATCATAAAACAATGAAGATATTTATAAAAACTTATAGATAGATAAATTTTATTTATAATCTAATATTAAATAACAAAACTGATTTTACACAAAAAATTTGAAATTAAGTTTTTTAGTTAAATTTTGTCAACTACTTAAACATAAAAGTTAAAAAACTTGATTATAAACTATTTGCTAATTTATGGTTTATATAAATAAATTTATTAACTTACAAACTAATCAAGTTCATAACAATTACAAAACATTTGTTTGTAATTATGGGTCTTTTAATACTTAGCTTAGATACAGCTCAACTAAAAGAAAAAATCCTAATAACTTCTTGAATATTTATTGGTAATACAACTGTGAAAATACTTCTTGATACTTAAAAAAACAGTTTTCTTTTGATAACTCTTTTAAAACTCTAAACTTTGATTATAAAGTAGTAGTAGTAAATTATTTTCACAAAGTTTTTAACTTCCATTTCAATAAAAAAACATAAAAATCAACTATTATAAACTTTTAGGTTTTTATGCTTTTAATGATTCCTATAGAAAACTTTATGTGTTTTTCAAGTTTAATTGGAAACCTGTATTCAAATCACGGATAAACTGTGATTTTTTATCTACTAGGCCCAATAGATCGGCTAGAGGATTTTTTTACTGCAGCTTTACACTTTACACATAACCACCTTGTTGTTTTATATTTTAAATTTCAACTTTTATATTAAACGCAAATCCGTATTTTATTGCATAATTTTATTCATCGTATATTTAAAACATCTGTCAAAGATCTTTTTAAGTTTAATACCCGCCTGTTTTTTTCTAAAGCAATAATTAGTTATCTTACATATTATGTAATATACATGCAGTTGAAGTTGTTGTGATTTTATGTATGGCGCTGAAATTTGATTGTTGGTTAGTGCTTACATACATTACTGTAAATTAATGTTTAATAACAGATACAATACATAATGTTAAATCCGGCTCTTATAAAACTATATAACATTTGTAATTATAAAGTCCTGGACAAGACGTTAAAAGGTGTCCGTGATGTGCGACTCGATAACCGAAAGGTTCTTTGTGCACCAGGTCCTAGGACCAAATATTTTGAGCGTCTTTTTTTTTCGTTCAATAAACTATAATAGTTCTCAAGACTAAATTAGATAAAGTAAAGTAAAATACAAAATAATATAACAAATCATAATTTAAAACTACTTACATGAAAATCAAAAAACTACTGATAAAAAATATTTAGTCGTTACCAATCATTGAAGAAATTGTAATATTTACGTCACAATGTTACGGTTTTGTATACTTAAATTTAAAACAAGTCGATTAACGTACCTACAAAAATAAACGTTTTTTAAAGGTCAAGCAAGCAAGTTTTCATCACCTGTAATTCTAACTGTCCCTTTAAAGTATCACTAAAAACCCAAAATAAACATAAATATAACAAAAAACTTCTAATCGACAGAAAAGAAAGTCCCTTGGTGACATGTTATTTGGCAAACACTCACAAGGTTGAAATGTCAACACTTAAAACCACAAAGTGTTGGCAAATTATAAAGCTGAAATCCCCAAGCAAGTATTTGCCAACGCTACGACGAAAAACACCAACAAACCAATTTTTTGATCCCTGTCAATTATTAGAGTTTTAAATTAACTGATTGTACACACCAAATGATACATAATATATTCAAGACATACTTTAGTTAAGGGTATGGTATGGGCATATGTTTATGTTTAAACTTAAAATTGGTCATCATTTTAAAGCTTTTAGTAAAAACTTGTGTTATTTTTTATAAAATATGAAAGAATGTATAAAAATTTTGAATTTATGAAAAGTTGAAATTGAGAAATTATTTATGTCTAATCTATAAAAACAGACATATATTTCTTTAAAACTTCTTTTTTAAAGTCTTTATTACACTTTACAATTTTTAAGTAACCAATTTGTTTTTGTATAAGAAAGGCTCTAAACTATTGGGTTTCAAACTAAAGTTATTTACTTAATTTACCGAAAACTTTTTAGATGTGATGATCATATATTTGTTCAAAAGAACTGCGCTGAAACCGACAAAAAACCTTCCGGAAAAAAAAATATTAAAATTTATTTGTCTTTTAAATACATCATAATGCTTTTTTTTTGTGCCATGATGTTATTTTTGGGATATCCATTTCTAAATGCAATGAAATTTAAAACAAAATTGTTTTTATACTATTTATTATTTTAGAAATGTTTCAGTGTTTGCGTTTAGTCTTTCAATTAAAAAAGAGCAAAGTTGCTTACCATTTGAGTCGTAAACAACCAAAAGAGAAAAAACGTTATAGCTAAGTTTCACAAACTAATTTAACCCGTTTATCATTTGCTAGCGAAAAATATATAAATAAATAAAATAAGATTACATACAGCTAATGGTGTGATCATTTAATCAAAACAACATTATGGAAGTATAAAGTTGTCTTTCAAATCTTTTGTACATGAAGTCTATACGTTTAAAAAGAAAAATTGTTTTTTTTATAAACACGCTAATAGTTTTATACATTTAGCCGATATTTCAGAATGCAAAACTTTAAAAACTTTCTCCTAAATGTCAATTACTTACCATGAAATTATTCATTCTTCTCAATCACTAAAAGGAGCAAGAGAACAATTTGAGTAAGAACAAGCTGAACAAAATAACGGCAAATTGTGTGAAGTTATAAGTAATTGTTATTTAACTAGTTTTCAATGACTTTATTGGTTTATAGGTTTTAATAATGTTCTTAAAAAATATTTTTTTTCGTATTTAAAATATGTAATGTTTACAAAGCTTATATTTCAGCTTTATACTAATAAATATTTTTTCAAACATTTTATTTTGTTTACTATGTTAGTATAGTTACATTAATTTTTCTTTCAGACTAAAATTAAACCTGAACTTTAAAGTAGCTTATACTTTTTGTCTGTTGAAAAAACAATCATGAAACTTTAAAAATATTACTAACATCATAAATGGTTTAACACAAATATCCCATTTTAATAATTTTTTACCATTTATTCTGATGTTTTTTAACTACACTAAGCAATTAATAATTGTTTTTAAACACTTTCAAGTTGAACATAAATAACAAAACTTTACACTTAAAAATATTTATTTTTTAATGATAGAAATCTTATATATAGTGTACAAAATCAATTCAATTTGAACAGTTTCTTAAGCAAAAGTATTATTTCAAAATTTACTTCAAGTTTTATTTTTACTAAGCAAGAATGTTCTCTCATTATTTATTCATTGTGCTTACTCTAGCGTGACCACCTTATTGTAAGGTATATACAAGCTCGTACTTCTGAGGTATTATAAAATCGATTGCTTGTAGTTAGTTTTTTAGGTATCTTGCAATTCTTATAAAGAAGTATAATATTCTAAGCATAACTAGAAAAAAGTTTTATAGTATTTGAAATGGCGTGTTGATGAAACATATTAGACATGTTACTAGTATCAATCCCTTATCATAAGTTCTAGAACTACGTATGGCTTGGTAAAAAACTCTAATTGTTTTTGAATACACTTACTACATTTGAATTAAAATTTAATTGTGTAAAACATAACTGAGTTTATTTTTTCACTAAATAATACAATTTATAGTAAATGTAAATTTTAAATATATTATTTTCCATTGAAAAATACAAATATAAAGGTTTTTTTTAGGCTTTAAAACTTACATAAACAACATTCTGTTTAATAGTTAATACTAGCTTTTACTATTTAGTTAACTAAATTAACTAGTTAGCAGTAACAAAGTAAAAAAAAAGTTAAATTAGTTAAATAATTTAAAGCTGATAAGTTTTTCAAAGAGTTGAGGAGTATAAGTCTATAATTCACTATTTTTTATAAAAGTTGCTAGTTTTAAGCATAAATTTAAAATAAAAATTAATTGAATTCTTTTAATTTGCAAGTATAAAACAAGTAGCTGAACAAAATATTTATAAAAAATCATATTAAAACAGACCTTAAGTAAATAAAAGAGTTAACTAAAGGACTTTTAAAATTTCAGAAAAAGTAAAACAGTTATCGAAAACAAGGTCGGATAAGTTATTTAAAAAAATACTGAAAAAACTCCATGTCAAATGTGCTTAGAAGATAACTTAAAATTAAAAAAAGTGAAAAACATATACACATATTAATTTGTGGTTGAGATAACCGAATAGTTTGTCACACATAAACCGATTGTTTTAACATAAAACTCAAAGAAACATAAACTTTTAAAACACCTTAACAGTGACTTTTTGTATTCCATTAAGTTGTAAAGGTTTTCACAAATAAAAATGTTTATCGCTTTAACATACTAATGTTGCGCTATAACAAAGTACTTTACACATTTAGTTTTTAATTAAATTTGAGTTTATATAAAAAAATTACTTTTTAAAAATATACACATCTAGTAGAATGATAGAAACTTTTAGTGAAGCATTTTGTAAAGTCTATAGTTCCTAAGAAAAAAAAGTATAATTAAAAATAAAATAGCAGTCATATAATTAGGAAACAAAAAGTTTTATATATAACAGTCATCAATTCAAATTTTTAAAGTTTAAAAATTTTTCGTATATGTTTATGGAATATTTTGTAAAAAACACAAAAAAACTGTTAATAAAAACCGTTTATATTTTTTTTAAATAATACGTTTATCGAATACCTATTTTGAAACAAAGATATTTTGCATAAAGAAAAAATTACTTATCACTAAATAGAATAATTAAAACTCAAATTAAACATTAAGCGTAGTAAACTTATTCACACTAAAAAATTTCAACAACTTTTGTTTGTCGCTGGTTCAAAGTAGCTTAGCCGCAATATTAAGTTTAAGTCAAACTTTTCACCCGCATTTTTCTACTTCATATGACGTCACAATCCACTTTCGTCTGATTGGATTTCGATCATGAAGAAAGAATCCTGCTTTTCGTTTATGATAAAACAATATAACAGTAAGCTAAAAGAAATTTTGTTGTTAATTTTTTAATAAACGTTATCATCAGTGTTATGCTCATCTATTTCAGATGAAAACTTCTTTTAAAGTTGTCGTTTCAAATAATTTATATTTGATTTTTAAAGTGTAGCTGCTATAAGTTAAGCTTGTTTAAGTTCAGCAGGCCTTTTTTTTATAACTTCTAAGACAACCTTTTTGTGAACATTAGCGAAATAATCTTCTAAATGTGAAGATTTGCAACAATAATGCTTCTAAAAAACGGGAAACTCTCAATCGTCAAAAAATAAGAGAAGTGATTTATAATACTTTCCTTAAATATATATTTAGCTTAAGCATTAAATGAGTAACGAGGCCTGATAATTCATTGACAAAGCCAGAAGATTAAGTTAATTATTTCCTTTACATATTTTGATGACTATGATATTGTTTAGCTAGTTACCGTTTAATTTTGTCGAACTTTTTATTTACATCATTTTATTTTTGTTTTTAGTTTATTCTCAATACTATAACAACTTATACGGAGCGTTTGTTCGTTATTTTAAAATAGATAGAATACATAAGTTACAGATACAATAAAAAATTTGTTACGTTCTTATATTTTGTAAATCAAAAATTTAACACTTGCAAGTAATAATCCTCAGTGAACTGTTAATTATGTATTGACGAGGAATTTTGTGCTTAATAAACTAATTTTTTTTTAATTTTTGTCTTAGCTTATTTGCCTTTTTCTTTTGTTTAAGCCACTAACTTGCACTAGAGAGCACTATTTTCAAACTAGCTACGAGCTATAGGGAAAATGGTCATTAACTACTAATTGATGTCGAACTTGTTAATATCTAAAAGCTAGATGAATATTTATAGTCAACATATTAATTTTTTTAAATAAAGTAACTGAAAAAAAATAATTATTTATTAAGTAAACTATAAAAAAAGATCAACACATGATAGTGTTTTAAATTTTAGGCTGTTTAATACGATAAATATTTTTTAAGTTGATGTATCAGTAAATTATACTAACTGTAAACATTAAAATTATCTTTGTTTAAAACAAACAACAACCTAAATTGATTAAATTTATAACCGAAACAAAATCTTTTTGTTCGGTTTCATAAAATGTTTTTATTTTATCTCTTTCTTCCATTCTTTTGCATTTTGTAGATAG
This sequence comes from Thalia democratica, assembly GCF_965202585.1. NCBI lineage: Eukaryota > Metazoa > Chordata > Thaliacea > Salpida > Salpidae > Thalia > Thalia democratica. Next base: position 44,456 of record NW_028139580.1, read on the forward strand.
CTATTTCACGTAGTCATTTATAAGCAACTCTCACTAACATTTTAACAAAATAAGCTCAATAAACAGGTTTGGATAACTTTGTTTACTTTTTTATAATCATCATGTATTTATTTAGTTATTATTTTTTTTCTTTTTAGTTATTGAAAATAATCTTTATATATTCAATACATTGCACATCACATATTTAAAGTTCCAGTTGTATTGTTAAGTTAACTAAAATATAAACAAAACATATAAAAATATTTTAATTTTAAATAGTGCAAGTTTTTCTTTTAAGTCCATTAATTACTTTAACAATGTTTATAAAGTTTTCTTGGTTGCAACTTTATGAAACATAAACAATCAGTTGCATCAAACCAGTCAGTGTTTTTATAGGCTAAAACAATATTAAAAAACCCAAGCTTGAAAAATTTTGCCGTTTAAACAAAATAGTTTAGAAGTTAAATAAAAAATTCTAGTTTTAGTAAATAGTTTTTGACTTATTTTAAATGATTTTTTGCGAATTTCAAAATAGTGATAAAATAATTATAAAAAAAAAACATTTTATAATCACACCAAAGACCTGAAATATAAAGAGTTGATAGTACAACACTATAATGTTTGCACAGTGTTTCTACGCATAATTTTTTTATACTAAATAAAGTTACTTATTGCATTGTCAATATACTGAATCTAAGAAACACTTCAATCCAAGTACGTAAGCTTTTGTATAACCTCCAAAATTGTTTTGTTTAAAAATAAATGCAAAATCTAAACTTTAAAGAAAAACTGCTTAAACTACTACCTGTCTTTTTTCACATATTTAAGCGTAAGCAGTGAAGATGTTGAATAGTTTTAAAATGATAATCATGAACTTAAAAACAAAATTAATAAATATACTGTTATTATTTGGAAAAATTCGATCTAAAATATAGCTTTTTTAGCAGGCTAAATTTACATGCTCGAGGGCCACATTTACATTCTTGCCTTTTTTTTGCGGGCCGCACTCCATTAAAAAATAGATGCTCGCGTACCGCAGATTTACACTTCGAGGGTCGCAGTTTGCCGACCCTTGCTTTAGATTTTTTTATAATATGTTAAAATATACTGAACTAAAGTAACAAATATCCTAAAATGTAGTGTTATGTTTGCTTGAAATAAAAAATTGTATGAAAATAAAATAAGTTCTACAAAATACATTTTAAATACATTGTATTTACTTTAAAAAATAATGTCATATATTGCTCCCTAAGTTAACGTACGTAGTACAATAAAGTTTTTATAAGTTTGTAATAGTTTTAGTTTATTATAATAATTCTGATAATATAGAACAAAAACAAAACAAATATTATGGTTTCTAACTCTACTATTTTATTGATAAAAGAATTTTTTTCAAATTTGTTTTAAGATTAAATGTTTGTAAATAAGTTTTTTTTAATAAAGTTTAACTAAAGTTTTACATTAAGTAATGTCAAGTTCAAATTTGATTGATGTTTCAGTTTTAGTAATTTTTCAAAAAATTTTTAACTATCAGTAGTATATTTAAACTATGCTAAAATAATGCAACTATCAGTTTATTCTATATAAACTATCTAGAACATTTTTAGTTTGAATTTAAATACTGTCAATATAAAAGTTAACAAGCCACATTTTTATAGCGCTGAAAAACTTTCAACATGTTCACAGTAAATTTAAATTTAAAGCAACGTTTTTTTTTTGTTTAATATATTTGCAAACAATTCAAAAATAATAACTTTGTAACCTTTAAATATAATGCTAAATAGCTTCAACAGTGTTTTTTTGTTTACTTTTAATAATGTTGTTTTTTTTTACTTGTTAAGGTTAAAAATTAATAATCAATGAAATATCTTGATGTTTTAAATTACTCGAAAACTAACTTAATTTTAAATTAGACCAAATAAAAAATCAGGTCACTTAGAATTTCAAAAACTTAAAACTGAAAAGCTAACAGAAGTGTTTTGTGTTTTAAGTAAATTAAATTTGAATTTTAGTTTATGTTTTAATTCGTTTAGAAAGTTTTCCAACAGTCTTCAAAAATGAATTTTATAGTTACTAAGTACTTGAAATAAACTACTTATACAATAATTTTATCTTTACTACCAAAACCTTTTAAAGTTTTTAATTTAACAGTTAATCTAAGTAAAAATTAACATCCTTTTATTTTATAAATACTATTTTTTTAATAGGAAGTTTTCTATACTTGAAAATTAATTCTAAATATACCATAAGTACCGGCTTAATTAATATTTTTCACCTGTTTAACTTTACTATAAAAACACACAGGTATACTTTAAATGTTATATGTGTACGTACAAGTTAAAAATTAAACAAAACAAAAGTTCGATTTACCTAAACGAGAATAGTAAATTTATTTGAAGCTTTTTAAATCAAACTTATTACTTTAACTATTTGTAAATACTCTGTTCATTGGTAGTAGTTTGCAAAAAATATATTAATTAACATAAATTTAAATAAAAAGAGCGTACAAAACCATCGTCTTACTTATCAAACTTTCGTGTTTAACTTTTTGTAATTTTATAACATTCGAAACATCAAAATTAAATTGAGTAACAAATTTTTTAATCTTAATTGTTAAAAAATTTTAATTTGAGACAGAAATCATACTTTTTAAGTTTATATTTTTAAATAGAATTTAAAATCTAATAGTAAAATAACAATTATAAACTTTTCAACTTTTTATTGTTATCATTGTTTTTATAATTAAAAGAAAAACTAGATATTGTAATTAAACAGCTGTTTTTCTTTTTAACACGAAAAAAACAAACTTAAAAACATCGAATTTAAAACTTTTTACAGCATAAACAGTAAAAATTATAAAAAACAGCTTAAATAACCGTTAATATTCGTAACTTGAACTTAATTCCGGTAATGATTACTTTAATTCTGTACCAATTTTTTAATATTTGTAATTTTCGTTTGATTAAAAAGCAACATTTGTTAAAATGTACTTATCATTCAGCAATTGTGACATATGTTACTTTGAAAGGAACGCGGAAAATCTATACGTTTAAAAATTTTTTTAGTCAGATACTTTTAAATTAACTTAGTAAGATATAACTACAACAATTAAAACAAACCGCTTGTAAAAAATTAAAAAAAAAACACTTTTTTTGTAAAATAATTATAATATTTTTTTTTCTAGTTGGAGCATCTATTTCGATTCTCCACCCCACGCGACGCCCCTGGTATCAAGCATAGTTAAATACGAAGCGGCTAATAAAACACTTTTTATAATAATGTTTGTAGCTCAAGTCTGTTTTTTGTTAAAGATGTAAATCGTTTAAATGCAAGAAATTTTATTGTTAATAATAGCTTTAATCGCGGTCAAACTTAATTTGTATTTCAACACATGTTTACTTTAAAGATAAAGTTGTTTCTATTAAAACCATGCTCTATATATTTAAAGTTTTTATTCGTTGATAAAAGAAATTAGAAATTTATATCGGTCAGTTGCTTTTTTTAAGGTTTACTTTTAACAGCTTACAATTTCAGAGCAGTTTTAGGTTAAACTTTTGATAAGCAATAAAATTTAGATATTCTTGTGTTTTTATTTAATAAGTTAACCAACTGTTTGAGTTACAATTTAAAGAAGACATCTTTTTACTTTGGTTAAACGTTAAATTAGAAAAAAAATGTTTGCAATTTTAGGGTTTCAATGAATAAGTGAACAAACTATTTGAACATTTATTTAAAGAAGACTTTTTTTAATCTGGAGTTAACAGATAAATTGTGTGTAAATAATTTTCAATTTCTTTCCGTGTTACATACCGTTAATAATTACAAGAAATAAGTAAACACAAACTACTAAAATAAAACATTAGACATGCTCTATTTGAACTTTAAATTACTAAATACACTTATCCCATAATTGTAAAAAACAAACGTGTAAACATTGTGAATAACTAAACTCAGATTTACGTATCAATTTTTCCGTGATCAAAAACAAAATGAGTCAATTAAAAACTTATAGTAACATCTGGTTAATGTGTTGTTTGAAGTGTAAAGCTCTGATCATTAAGTAACATTTTATATTTATTTCATATATGCTTCCGTTTCAACAAACATAATCACACACATACGTATATTATATAAGTAGTTGGTTTTACAATAATTGAATACCAGTAATAGGTAATTTTTATGCTAGTATCTGAAGATTTTGTTTTTCAAATGTCATGTAGCTTTAGAAATTGAGAATAACTTAAGTAGCCTTTTCAACTTTATTACTCGTATATTGTGTAGCTTTTTTATGTCTTAGCAAACTTTATTTATGTTTAGCCTTTTATATTTTGATACAAAAACGTATATTACTACAAAATACATAATTAAAACACAAAACAAAATATCGACTCAAATATTACATTTTAAAATTGTCTATAAAAAGTATTAGTAATTTGATGTTTAGAAGTTATTGTGTATCTAAGCATTTTTGTATTTTGCCGAAGAAGTGAAAAACTAAATAAAAAAACAAAATCAAAACATTTTTAAAAATACTTTGTATAGTAAAGCTTAAAAATTTACACTTTCGTATTTAGTATTAAATTATTTTAGTAGATTGTTACGTTTTCTTTTTACTTTGTGTAGATATAGTTTTTACATTCAAAAAATGACCTACATTATTCTTTACATAATTACCCTACATATAACATTTCAAATAGCTAAACTAGAAACAGCCTAAATTCTGACAGGAATAGGTAATTCAAAAGTTTCATTAGGATTTCTCCGTAAAATTGCTATACAAATTGCTATTTTAAGGCTAATAAAAGAAAAACAGTACAATAAACAATCTTTACAACCTTATAATGCTTTAGATGTATTACATTTACTTTTACTTATCAAATGTCATATTTAAAAATGCTAAGAGTACACAAAAGAGTTTTATTGATTTTTTTCAATAAAAATTTATTTAGTTATATTGTTTCATCTTTACTTTTAAAGACAATTTTTTCGAGTTAGTTTTTTTTTGCTGTTAAAAAGCTCTTACAATCGACATAATAATTTATTTAAAAAAAGCTTTTATTTCAATTAACAACTTTATTTTTAAAAAATACATACGTTTACTTTAAAGTATAAGTGTTTTTTTAATTAATTCAACTGTTTTTAAGTTTAGTTGACTATCTCAATTTTAAACGCTTATTATTTTTTATTTGTTCAAAACCCGTATTTTGAAAAAAAAAGCAAAAAGTGAACTGTTGTAAAAAAACTACAATAAATATTGCGTATAGTGAAATGGTTTTCGTTTCCAAGAAAAAATATAACAAAGTAGATTTCCTTGTAGATATTTTTTCAATGCTCAGTAAGCTGTGTTTTATAGTTTTAAGCAGACATAAAGTGTTTTTATTTTAATTTATGTTTATTTTAACTAAATAGCTTTAGTATTTGTATTCAGCTAACAGCAGTTGTTGGTTTTTAATAATTGTGATTTTTTTTTAAATTTATAAAACTTTTTATGTTGTTCAAGCAACTTTATGTTTACAATATAATTTTAGTCACAAATCAGTCAATAATGTTTCGACCTTCGATTACTTTAGTAAACTTACCGCGATAACTTTTCAACTCCCGTTTTTATTTTTAAATAACCTAATCGTGTTCAAATCTATAGTGAGCTGCCAATTCAGCTGAGTAATATGTTTTTAGAGGAAACAACTTTTTAAATGTTTTTTTAAACTTCAAGTATTTTCTAATAATTTAAGCTAAGTTTAAAGAATGCTTTTGATTAAAAATAAATGTATGATTAGTTTAATATTAAACTTATATCAAAACTTGAAAGCAGAAATTTTTAGATAGAAACAATCATATTTAAAGTTGTTACAAAAAAGCTTCAAGTTTATATAATTTTCAGTTCGTTTTTTAATGTTAGTCATTCACCTGAATAACTGATTACTTATATTACAGTTGATTCAAGGAACATATTATTGTTTAAAGTTTAATGAACAACAGAGCTGTAAACATTTTTTTGGTAGAAACATAACTTTTTTCCTTAAAAAAAAAAGTTTTCTGTTAGTATTAAACTATATTAATTTTAGATCGTTCAAATTGTAAAAGTTTTGTAAAACAAAACATATACAAAGTAATCTTTTTGTAAACTGCAATTACCAATAAAACTAACATTCGTGAAAAAATTTTTTCAACCGTAAAACATTTATTTTCGAAAAAGAAGAAAACATTTTTCATGCTAATCAATATTTGTAGTCTTTAGATCTAATGTTTCGTTGAAACTTGTGTATATTTCAACACAAATTCGGCATAAAAACACTAATTTCGATCGATATTAAGAACGACCTACTTTCTTCAAACTTTTTTCATTTTCGATGTTGGCCTAATTATTTTATTGGGATTATATTTCCGAACGTAAAGCTTGCCTATCGATGGGAAAAAGTTTATTCGGCACTTTTTACAATAACCATGTGTTTAAGTGTAGCAAAATTGTCGCGGTAAAAATTAAACTTATTTTGATATTGCTGACGAAAACAAAATTTAAAGTTTGTTAGAAAACCAAGAAAGTCTATTTAGTTGCATTAAGATTATATTTTATACTTTGTTATCGATGTTAGATAAAAAAAATACTCAAAGTTGTTATTGAAAAGTAGGTTAAAAATTAAATACTTTAGTTTTATTCTATCTATGTTTTATCAAGAACTTGATATGTAAAACAACAAAGAATTTTAAGAAAATTAGTATTACAAGTGATTGTAGTTTTCAAAGAGCTAATCATTTAAAATAAATTCCTATAAGTTTAAAATTTAAATTTAATAAAAAACTTGAAAAATTTAAAAGAGTAAAATTTATGTAGTTTAAAACTAAAAATTTTTTTTTCTCTTATTACAGGGGACTCGTAAAAATTGTATACTTAAATTAGGCTAAATATGCACTGAAAGTAAAACTTTTCCATGTAATTACAAAATTTTGAAGGTTTTGTTCTCAATTAGTCTTAGACTTTTTACTTAACTTTTTCTTACTTAATGTGAGCTTTTTGCACAAATGAGTCAGCGTTTTTTTTTTAGTTTAATTGAAATAGAACACTTTAATAATAATTATTATTTTAATTTTTTTATACTGATTTGAGTGTGTTTTATACTGTAAATCTTAAAATAAATAACAAAGTATAATTTTTTTTGTTAATTTCTTAGCAGCATTTAAAACTTTGAGTATGTTTTAAAAGTTTAAAGTAAGTAAATGTTTTTAGATTTAAATAAATTTGTTCCTTTGTTTATTTAACGAAAAACTGCTCAAAAGATTTGTGAAAGGACCTACTGTGAGATAGAATTCTAAAATTCATCAACTAAATTCACCAAAAACTATAAGGTTAGTTAGACTGAATTTGGCTCGTTTTATAGTTTTCTGTCTAAATTAAACTTCTGTGTTGTTGTTTAAAAGAGTTTTGAAAATAAAATTAAGTTAGAAACTGAAGTATTTAAAATTTGTTACAAAAGCGTACTTTAGTTTAAAGCAAACTTATGAATATTTTCTAATCATTCGTGAAACTGTATTACTTAGTGTTTTGTTTTAAATTTAATTAAATAAAAAGAGCAACTAAGCGATTAAACAGTTTACTTATTTTTAGTTTTGCCCGTATTTTTGTCATGCTTTATTATAAAAGACAAATCAAAACTGAATAAATTAAGACTTCCAAAATTGATAAATTGTTTAAAAATATTGTGTCTAATACCGACTGTGAAAATTAAGCTGTATTTAGTATTTTAAAAATCTTACAATGGACAAATAGACTCTGTTTATATTTTTTGATTATTGTGAAATTTTTAAAAGCACAATATTAGTAAAACGTTATCTTCAACTATAAAAAAAACATATAAACTTACATATCTTATAACTGTTAATTAAACAATCTTGTTATATCATAGGTAAGTAGGCTACATAGTTTAGTCTTTTATAAGTGTTGTAAAACATCAAGTTCAATAAGTAGAAGTAGCATTTTTCACAAACTCTTTTTAATTAATTTTGTGATGTTTTTTCTCTTTAGTATGAACTTCTTGGACACTGTTCAAAGTTTGCACTCAACAGCAAGTCCACGTTTAAATTTTAATGTGCCTGACATTTTAGTTTAAGAAAAATATGCTTTGCAAATATTTTATTTCGAATGTTAAAAAAGATGAAATAGTTTTCTCTTTAGTGTGATTTCGTAAAGTTAATTCTATGTTTGTATCTAAAATTGAAGCTAATATTAAGTAAAAAAAACAAGACTGTTGCCCATTTTATCAAAAGTAAAAGTGTGCTAAATGATAAACGTGAATATTTTGAACAGGTCTGTGCGAACCTCATCGAAGAACAATTTCATCAAAGTCCTAAGCCTGAATCGGTTCCGACAGCTCTATTTTATTCAAGGTATGCTACTTAATATGCATTTGGTTTTAGATTAAAAGTATAAAGTTGTCTAAATTTGTGTTATTAAAGTCTGTTACTAAGTTGAGTTCAGGTTTATGTTCTACATGATTAGAAAAAAAAAACATTTAAAAACTAGATTCTAAAACTTTTTCAAAGACCGTAACCTTTATGCATGTAAAAAATAATATATTCTAGAAATTAGTTATCAGTATACTTTTTCGTATCCTTATGTACACATAGTCTTCAAAAATATAGATTAACAACATTTAAAGTTTAAATGAAATAAGTTAATATTACAAGTTAAGTTTATTGAGGGTTTATTTTTCATTTAGGACTATTAACTAAGCTATTTTATCAATTTACTAAGACTGCAAATTGCAAACTTCAAGCCTATAGAAAAAATATAACAATACAGTTTTTTTTTTTGTAAAGTTTACCCAATGAGGTAATACAAAACTTTTTAATCGTTTTAATGTTTTGTAGTTTATCTACGATTTTAATAATTTGGACTTTTTAAACCGAAGAAAACTTATAAATTTTGACGTTTAAAGCAACTTACCTTTTTTGTTAATTTTCTATTTAGATAATCACTAAACTATTTAAAAAATATATATGTAAAGTTTTTGCAACAAAATTTTTTAAGTAATTTATGTACATCAAAATAGCAAAAAAAAGGTAGCGCTTGAACTCACTTAACTTCCAAAATACTTGAAACAGAAAAATTAAAACGCATAAAAACTTTAAATCTAGCAACAATTTATGAAACTTTATTTGACAAATTAGTCCCAACAAAAACCAACTGCCGCCTAACACCTCTCCATCTAACCATGCTAAAATCAATAGTACCTTTACAGTACAGACTCAAAAACTTACGAACATTTCATTTGTTATTTATATTATGAATCGGCAAACTGCAGCCTTTAAACTACATGCCGCTCTTGAAAAGTTAATGCGCCCCTAGAAATTTCAGAAAGTTACACTGGATGTTCTGGCGTTTGTAAAAACAGTTCAACCCTGTTATTTAAAAGGTGTGACGTTGTTTAAAACGGTGACATGACAGTTCAAATTCTGACAATTACAACTGATAAAGAAAATTAAAACAGCAACAAATAAAAATGTAATGTATATTTGCAAAAATTAAAATATACATATGTAGATTTTATTAATATCTACTAGTTATTTTTTCTTTTTACAAAAAATTTAAATATTTTTCTAGATATTTTAAAATTACTAAAAATAACTATGTTTTTTTATTTTATTTAAAACATACCTCTAAAAATATTCAGTTTTTTGAAAAAAGAAAAAAAAAATGGCTTGCAGATATTAATATGACTTACATATGTAATTTTCATTTTTGACAAATATACATTACTTTTTTAGTTGTGGCCCTTTCAATTATTTTTTTAAGAATTTGAATTGTCGGAATTTGAATTGTCCGAATTTGAATAGTCGTGCACCCGTTTAAAATACCACGACTGCGGAGCATGGTCCAAAATACTTGTATTTTTAAAATTAGTGACTACCTTATATCTGCGGACTCTTACTTAGATCAATAGATGTATTATAAGTTTGTTAAAACGGTCGATGCAACGTTAAGGTCATTTTTAACTTTCTAGTACAATTTACGTACACTAGGGTGCATCTGTTGCCCCTGAAAAATAAAAAAATAAGAATTTAGCACAGTTTAACTTTTTGATGTTGGGAAATCATACAAATAAACAGCACAAAAAAAAATCTTTCTAGCTTTAAGCTTGTTGGAGCAAATTTTTTTGAAATTTTTGCTTTATACCGGCATATAAGGGGAAAAAGACTATTTTAATAACATTTTATTTTCTCCTACGTTTTTTGAGATAATTACCTAAAACGGTAAAGAAATGTTGTTTACCGCATGTAGAGTATTCTGTACAAACAAAGTTTTAAAAAAAGTTAAAAAAAATTATGCAAAATAAATCAAAAAAAAACTTTTTTTAGAATAACTTTTTTAATAAATATTTTATTTTTATTTTTCTTTAAACTTTATTTATACAGGATATGGCAAGGAGCATTTTTAACCGTTTAAGGTAATTATATCAAAAGACGTAGGACAAAATAAATTTTTAGTAAAATAGTCTTTTTTCCCATATTTAAATATACCAATATAAAACAAAATGTTCAAAAGAAACTTGCTTCAACAGATTTTAAGCTTGGAGGCTAATTTTTTTTCCTATTTATTTATGTAATTATCTAATGTCAAAAACTAAACTAAGCAAAATTCTAAGGTCGAAGCAAAAGACGCACTTTAACATACATCATGCATACAGTTTCCTAAATTCTGCAATAGCGCCATCTTGGGGAGAGTTTTTGACTGTCAGGGGGCGAAAGCTGGTCAGGGTCCGAAAATAAAATAAGTTACTTGCAAAAATCATATTTACTTTGATGTTATATTTGCAGTTAGTTAAGCTTTTTACTGACATAAACCTTTATTAATCCATAATTTTAAAGATATATAATATTCTTTAATCTTATAAAACTATTAAACTGGTTTTTGAAGAATTGATAAGCATTTTAATTTGTGCAGTTTTTACTGAAGTATGTGAATTTTAAGAATTAAGACTAATTTTGAGTTCTCGTGTTTTTCTTTTCATTCCTTACTTTTCTTTTTTTAAAACGTTAACTCATGAATTACATTTTGATCTATCAAAAAAAGGAAATCTGTATTTGATATTTTTTTAAACCCTAAGTTTTGGAATATGTTTTGAACTGTATAAGTTTTAAAACCGAAAAAAAAAAAAAAAATTACGACAAACAAGCCCTGTTGTCACAAAAACAAGACTCAAAATTGTTTAAGGTCAAAAAAAAAAGAACACTCAATGATTTGCATTTTTACTTCAAAACGATAAAAATACAAAGAATATAGAATATTTAGATAGTTCGTCTAGATTCCGCAGCTTTCAGCCTCCAACTTCTCTTCCACCTCTGCGTTCTTCTTGCGGTAAAAAACAGCAATTACGCATGCAGAGACAAAGGCCACCAAAGCGCACATTCCTACCAGCGCAAAAGTGCCTAATTGAGAAGCGCCTTTTTGGCTCTTCGTTAGCGGCATGACTAAACCGGCAGGGTTTCTTTTTGCCGGGTCCAAGCAAACATACGATATAAGACGTTCGAAGTCGCAGCTAACGTCCATTTCTCCAATTGCGAAAATGTACTGCTTGTCTAGGTAGTCAGGCGTAAATACTGATATAGGACACTCCCACTTCTGCTCAGGGTTCCTGTAGTACAACTTCGAGTGCTCAGCCTCGACCCAAGGCATGCCGTTGCTAAAGGACTTTTTAAAGCTGCCGTCCGCTTGTTTTTCAACATTCAAACCGATGTTGTAATTAACTGTTGGATCATCAGTCGAGTAGGGGCAGCTTTTGAGCTCAGGTTGCGAGTCGCAAACGTCATACTGGTAGTTTTCCGGGTCGTTTGGGTCTAAGCGGCAGTTGTTGCCGTTAAACATGTCGATAGCAGCCTGCATATCTTCCTTGTTGGTAAAAGAAGCAAGCTCCTGCCCCTTGGCCTTACATAAAGCCTCTGCCTGACATCTTGTAACTTTGGCGCGATGGGCTGTAAACTTTCCTGTTTTTGTAGAAAAGGAATTTACACATTTTTTTTGAGGCATTTTGTAGTTTGTACACTTAACAATTTTTCCTGTAAAATTTATTTGTTAGAAGCTATTCTTAAAGATATGATAACTATTAGTTATGTAAAAACAATTAACACAGTCCACTGTGTAAAAGACTGTGCTGGAAATGAGGTCAAGCGGTAATTGACTCTAAAAAATATTTTAGTAAACAAAAAATAGACACCACTTGTGGTAAATAAATTGATAAAATCTATTTTTTCTTTTAAATATATTTTTATCTCTTTTTTTTCAAGTATTGCAATGGTTATGTGAGTTTATTGATAAGTAATAAATTAGCAATAAGTAATTGCTAATTTCAGCTCAAACATTAATAAAAAAAGTTATACAAAAGTAGCAAAAGTATTTTTTATGACACAAAATTTTATCATTTTACTCAAGTGTGGCATAATTTACATTAAAAAAACTTGTGTTTTAAAAATTTAACTTTAATAAATATTTTCATTGAATTTTTTTATACAAAAGTTAACGAGAAAAAAAAGACGTTTAAAGTATTGCCTGAAAAAACCTTAAAAAAGTTTTTATTGCTTAGGAACTAAAAGTTATCAAAATAAATTTGTTTTATCTTTATTACGTTTACTTAGGCCTAGAAAAAAACAGGTGGGTTTTCACAAAAGCGTTTTGAGTTTATTAACCTAATGTGTTCCATAATAACAACAATTCTGCTAGATTAGGGGTGGGCAACGTTTTTTAATCAACGGGCCGGATCCGGAAAAATGTAGTCTTTTGCGAGCCAGAGCATTTCGAATTAGTGATATATCGGATCCAGTATCCGGATCAAGCCGAATAATGACTTTTTAGATCCGAATTCGACTGGAAACTAACTTTAAGTCGAGATACAGATCTGGTCGGATTCTATTGTAATTAAAAGTTTCGGATCCGGCCGGAATATTAATTTATGGATACAGATGATCAATTTCTTAAATCCTTCAAACTCAAAAAACTTTACCAAGTCTGACAACTTATGATGTAGATTGAGACATGTCAGATGTTTAAACAATGTCTATAAATAGAATTGACATTATAATTGACAAAGGCAGGTATGTAAAATACCGTACTTAAAAAAAAAACTTTGCTTGGGGTAATTTTACAAAAAGATATTCCAACTAAGTTAGAACAACAAAATATATTAGGACTAAATGGTGTACATTAGTACAAATTAATTTATAAAGTAATTTGTTAGCATGGTGTTAAAGTCAAATTCTTACAGCTTTGTTTTGTAAAAATATGATACAAAGTTTTATAAAAAAATTTTAATATTGACCCTCTGCGGGCCTATAAATTTGCTCACGGGCCGGTCATTTTCATTTGCGGGCTGGATCCCATAAAAAGTTTAAAAAACGGTCGGGGGCCGGTCATTTTCACTCTGCGGGCCGGATCCGGCCCGCGGGCCGTACGTTGCCCACCCCTATGCTAGATAAAGGGTGGGTAACGTACAGCCAGTGTTCCATCCGATACTTTATTTTATTGTATTTGCTATAATTTCTGATTAATAAAGAAATTTAAACACAGGTTACATAGCAGTTGAAAGAGCCAAGGCAAAGAAAGATAGCAAAAAAGCTGAAAATCAGTCAATTTTGCATTGGTATGTTTTTAATTAAACACATATATAATATGTTTTGACTTTAAGAAAAATAATAAAAAAAAATCAAGTATTAGAGGAAAAATAATAAAAAAAAATTCAATTATTAGAAGAAAAATAATAAAATAATTTTATAAACTAAATTTCGGTCAAAGACTTCGTCAGTGCTTAAATAAGTATAAAAAGATATGTAATACTCATGAATTGTAGCGTTTAAAAAATTAGATAAAAACTAATTTTTACACGAAACTTTGACTTAAAAACAAAAAAAAAAGAAGTTTTAACATAAATATTGAACTTAAGGTAAAGTTAGAATTTTAATTAAGTTTTAAAATCAATATAATAACAAGAATAATAATAAAAGCTGTATGTAGCTTTCTTTTTTCTTTTAGTTAATTATCAAAGTAAACATTGCTTAAGTAAAAATGTAGTTAACAGTACAAAGTGAGATTTAAGCTAAGATGCATTTTAATGTAGCTAATTTTTATTGTTAGGTAACTATTGAAAGTTCAAACAATTTTGTTATAGTATTAGCTATGAAAATTTGAAACTTTGCCTGAATGCTTTTTATAAAAACTTTTAGTTAAAAACAATTTTTAAATCAAAAACAAAACAAATTAAATTTTAAAATTAAGATTGAGTTCATGGTAAAGTTTAAATTTTAGTCAAGTTTCAAAACCAAAAAACAACAAAAATAATAATAAAAAGCTGTATGCAGCTTTCTTTTTTCTTTTTGTTAATTTTCCAAGTAAACTTTGCTTAAAAAATGTAGTTAATAGTACTAAGTGAGCTTTACTTGAGATCTATTTTTTTATAGCTAATTTTAATTGTGACGTAACTATTAAAAATTCGAACAATTTTGTACTTGTAATAGCTACAAACCTTTGAAATTTTGCTTGAATGATTTAATAAAAAACTTTTAGTTTTATGAAAATAGTAGCTACATAAAAACTATTTAAGAGCATGCATAAAACCTATACTACAGACACTTCAAAGCTTAAGTCTTAAGTTGTCCGTAAAATTGGTGTTATGCATGCTCTTAAAAAGTTTTTATGTAGCTATAATTTTTTTAAAACTAAAAGTATTAATAAAAATCAATCAAGCAAAATTTTAAAATTTCGTGGCTATACACATAAAAAATTGTTTGAGTTTTCAATAACTACGTCTCAATTAAAATTAGCTTTATTTAATTGCATCTCAACTACAGCTCATTTAGTACTATTAACAACATTTTTATTTAAGAAATTACTTTGAAAATTACTTTTAAAATTAACAAGAAGAAAATATAAAACTACATAAAGCTTTTTATTATTGATTTTGAAACTTAACTAAAATATAAATTTTAACATAAATTCAATGTTAATATTAAAATTTATTTTGTTTTGCTTTCAATTAAAAAATTGTTTTTAACCAAAATTTTTTTTTTTATTCAAGCAAAATTTCAAGTTTTTGATGCTATTACAAGTAAAAAATTGTTTGAATTTTTAAAAGTTACTTCACAATAAAAATTAGCTACATTTTAACGCATTTCAACTTAAAGCTCACTTAGTAATATTAACTACATTTTTATTTAAGCAATGTTTACTTTGAAAATTAATTAGAAGAAAAAGAGAGCTACATACAGCTTTTATTGTTATTCTTGTTGTTATAATGATTTTCAAAAGTAACTTAAACTTAAACTTTACCATAAGTTCAATCTTAATATTATAACTAAATTTGTTTTGTTTAAAATTAAATTTTTGAGTAAAAATTAGTTTTAATTTAATTGTTTAAATACTATTTTCGATGACTGTTACATATCTTTTCAGATTTATTTAAACACTTAAGAGGTCTTTGACCGAAATTTAGTTTGTAAAATAAAGTTTTGAAAGAATAAACTAAATACATATATTAAAACTGTAGAATTTTAATAGTTAACACTAAAACTTAGTTAGCTGATTTTACATAGTACAGTAACTTGTTGCTTACGTACGTATTTCTTTGACACGCACTGCCGGTTGGGTACGCATTTTTTAGTCGAAAAACGCTGCGTTCAAAATGCGTTTTTTAGTAAGAAAGAAAAAAAAACAATTGTAAAAAATGTAATAAGAAAATAAAATTGTTTAAAAGAAGCTACACAATACTTAATTAAAATAAATTAGAAATATTAACTAGAAAAAAGATTATGACCTTATATATTAAACTTTAAACCCAATATTTGAAACAAACATATTACAAATTTTTTATTTAACGAGAAAAATTTACAAAAAATCTAACTTTCAAACCCCAATAGTAACATAAAATAAAATATTTAAAACGTCATACATTACTTTTACTCGCGAAAATAATATAAAACCATAACAGCCTATTAACTCGTAAAAAAATACGGTATTAAAGAAAAAAAAAAGAAAATTGCGATTAAATTACTCCAGCATTAAAACTTATATGTAAATAGAGTATAAAAAGCGATTTTAATGAAAACAAACATGTTTTTCTCCTAATTCACATCAGGGGTCGGTAAGTCCGCAAGCTGCATTAATAATTTTATTTTAGCAATTTTAATAACGCTTTGCTTTCTTAAACGTCTTTAAAAAATATTAAAATATATATTTTTTTAACCAACTTTTTATCACTCATAATGAAGGGCAATTCAAAGTATTATAATATAAAAGCTTTGTTTTTGTTTTTTCTTAATATTTTCAAGTTAGTAAATTAGGTTTTGTTGGCTAAATCTTACACGACACTCATTCAGAGTACGCTAAATGTAAAAAAAATCAATAAATCAAAAAAAAAAACATCTGAGTTTATTAACAGTAAGGACTATGAATTTTT
>NW_028139581.1:0-31049 GCF_965202585.1 Thalia democratica
CAAAAATGAAATTTTAAAATTTCTTAATGCTCATTGGTGGTGAATGCTTGAAAGTTAAGTTTTTATGTATTGTATTTTACGTGAATTGTCAAACTGAAAAAAAAACTAGAAACTCGATTTTGGCACCATATACATCCTACCAGTGGCGTAACGTGGTATTTTTGTTAGGGGTGCGCAAAATTTAATAACTTCAAAAAAATTCCTAACTTAAAACTTTTGTGTTGAGCTATATAAAAACTTTATTTCAAGTACTAGAACTAAAATATTTTTACTTTATAAAAAGTGTAAGTAACTCTCAAAAAGATAAATACAGTGCTTCCTCGCTAATCCGGTCCTCGCTAATCCGGTTCCTCGCTAATCCGGCCGGTTTTAGTCGAGAAGTCGACTTATTTACTTTAGCGTTTAATTTCATTTTAACTTCGAAAAAGTATTCAATTTACGTTTTATATGTATGCAAGCAATATATAGTTACGTCATAAAATAGTACCATTTGTATAACCTTAAGTTTTTTTTCATACTTTTCCCGCTCAATTGTAACAAACTTGTTTATTATTCATTTGCAATGTTTCTGTCTTTGCTAAGCAAGTTACACTTTAATATACTACAATCAACATATCTGGTAAAAAAATGGATAAGACAGCAAAGAAACGAAAACGCGTTCAACTAACAATTGAAAACAAGTTAAAAGTTTGCGAAATGGCAAACAATAATGTGCTTAAAGCTGTTATAATGAGCCAGTTTAACATTGGTAAGTCAACTTTAAATGACATTTTGAGAGGCTTAAAAAGTTCAAAAAGTTTAAAGCCGCAAAGGAGGAGCTGGGACTAATTGGAGCTGCTAAAACGTGAATAAAGTAAAATAAACTAAATTAACAGAAGTTTTATAGTACGTTTTGTTATATACATTCATAATATAACTAAGGTAGATAATTTGTAAAAAAAGAGATATTTTGTTCTTATCCGGCCAAAGGCAAATCCGGCCGTATTTTTCGAAAAAATCTTGCCCAGCTTGGCCGGATTAGCGAGGAAGCACTGTATTTATTTCAAAATTTAGCACTTTTAAAACAACTAAAGCTATAAACATATATATAAATATATTTATATATATAAATTCGATTATAGTTTTTTGTACTTGCACAAATGCAAACTAAATAACATAAAATTAATACTTATACTAGTATACTCACACTAATTACTAATAAACAGCATCTATTATATTAAAATAAAACCTTTTGCAAGTAGCTACAAAAACATTACTAAAGTTATTAACATCTTATAAAACAATTATATAAAGCATCTAAACATTTTTAAGATAAGTAGCAAAATAAATAATAATGTTTAGTTAGGGTTAGCAAAAAATGTAAAACAAACTACAGTTAAAGTTAACTTATAACAAAATAACATGTAATATTTGAAAAACAAATAATGTTTTTCAAAAAGTCAAAACAATTATCAATACAAAAAAAACAAAAGGCAGAGTTTATTCGCTCTTTTGTTCAAATAGACAGAATTATTAAATATAGCAAAATCAATTTAATAGATCACAAACTACTATATAAACTTTAAAAGAGTTTAATTACTTAAAACTTAATTTCTATTTTTATATAAAATAAATTTAGTTTAAAAACGAAAAATAAACAGAAAAAGTAAAATACATTCAAAATTAGTCTTCAATACACAGAATAAACAAATAAATCTAAATATATAAATAGTTAACTGTTTGTTAACTTGCAAAACTAAAGCTTGTTAAAATACCTGTAAAAACTAACACATAATAACAAAAAACAAAAGCGTCTAGAATATTTTTTAAACAAAAAGAAAAACTTTAAAGTTATAAAATTCAAAATGTTTATTAGATTAAATAAATAAATTATAGTTTTAACAGAATTTTTTTTTTATTTAAACATGTAGTTTTTATTGACGTCTTTTAATTATATATTTGTAAATATATGTAAAAAAAAAGTCATTAAACAAAAATTATATATTATACTAACAACAATATAACAAATTTCACAGCATTTGAACTGCATTCTTTAATAATATGAACTTCTTGTGTTCAATTGTGTTCAATTATTGTGTTCAATTATTGTGTTCAATTGCAATCAAGTTTGATTGCAATTTTTTTAACCTGATGTTTTTAACTTTTGACATCCAGCTTTTTTTTTTAATTTTGCAATGTTATTTACAATATCACTGATACTACTTTTCATATTTGTTTTATTAATAATCTAAATATAAACAAGATAAAATTTTGTCTAATTTTTCATAAGCGACAATATAATTTGTTTAAACAAAAATCTATTTAACTTTAAGATATCAATGTTGCCACTCTTTAAGACAAAAAATGTCCTGAGATAATTTACAACCGTCCTTAGTGACCTTAAACAGTCTTTAAACATTATGAACTTACATATCATTAAAAAATTTTATAAATTTTTCAAATCTTAAAAATTGAGTTCTTTAACAAAATCGGTCATAAAATAACAAGACTTACAACTGAATAAAATAAACCTCATTCAGAATCTATAAAAAAAACTATTCTGAGATTTTAAAGATATTAAAATTATCCTGAGATTCTCATATCAAACAAAAAAATTCTGAGTCAGCCTGAGTTTAGAAAAAAAAGTTAAATATTCTAAGCTGAACTGGATCATACTGACATTTTATAAAACTTCAATATCTTTGGTGTCCTGAGAATCTTGAGTGTGTTGCAACCCTGAGCTATATTTAAAAAATTTTATAAAAAATTTATGATATTAAAGTGTATAAAAATAAATTTAGCAAGGTTAATTTTTTTTAGAGTTTGTTTAAAAGTAAAAATAAAACATAGTTTTTCCTATTTTTTTAAATAGTTTTTATTTTATTTTCAGACAACAACTTTTTTGATATCATAAATATTTTTTAGAAAGAAAACTTTTTAAATTATACTTTAAAGTTAATAGATATTGTTTTATAGATGAAAACTGCTTCTTAAAAAAGTAAAACCTGTTTCCTACAAATTGTTTAAAATTTAAATATTACTCAACATAAATTTTCCACAAATTAAATATACTTTTTTTTAACAAAATTCAAAGATTCTATTATTGTAACAGTTGATTTTAATAACCCTATACTTATTTGATTATAGAAAAAAAAACTTTTTTAAACTTATTTCAAACTTACTTAAATTTTTGGCTTTTAAGAACCAATATGATTTTTAAACTATATGTAGTTTCATAGTACATAACTAAACAAAGTAAAAATAAATTAACTGATAGAAATTCAGAGATTTAAGGAATATTTTTAAAAACATAAGGGAAAAAAAACTAGCAGACAAAATTTTAGAAAAATTAATGAATTTTCTAACTAAACTGGTTGATAGAATAACATTTTTTAATTTATTTTATTTTTAAGAAACAAGAAACTACAATTTAACAAAAAGTTTAAAGTTTAGTGAAATTTAATTTAATTTTTTCTACACTGAAAGTAATATTGTATTCGATGTTCATTTGTTAGTTATTTCGTTATTTTTGAAATTAATAGAAGGATAAACTTTTTAATTTTTGTAATTTATTTTATTAACTTCTAAGATCGTTTTTATTTTTTACCATCAAGACTTTCTATAGTAATTATTAGTTTAATTTTGTTTGATCAATAGTTACATATTGCTTTTTTATAAACTCTTGTTTATTATTGAATCATTTTCATTATAAGATATATTTAGCTTGATGGTTTGTTTACAAAATGTAGCATTTATCCTAGTAAAAAATCAATCATAACTGTTACACTACCAAGGTGCACAAACACCAGTAAGCACTTTTTGAATCTTAATTTATATTTATTTATGGATCTGTATTTTTGGTATTCAAAAACCAAAAAAATTACTCAACTTTTCTAATATTACGTAAACATAGTTAAAAAAAAGCAAATTAATCATATAAATTATTGATAAAAGGATAACTGTTTAAAATATAGATTTAATCATTTGCTAACAAAAGATCCTAGTCCAGGGGTCGGCAAACTGCAGCCCGAGAAGGGTAAATCTGCGGCCCGCGAGCACATTATTTTTTTTAATGGAATGTGGCCCGCGAAAGAAAATTTTGTGGCCCGCGAGTATGTAAATGTGGCCCGCTGAGCAAAAATATATTTCAAGTTAAACATTTTCGGTAATTCGATTTAATTTGATTAGTTGTTTTTAAGTCTCTGTATAATATTTCAAAATAATTAGAAGAAATTACTGCTTTACTCTAAAGATGTAAAAATGACAGATTAGCATTCTAACAGGATATTTTTTTTCAGTTTCATAATAACTTCTTTTTTACAACAGCAAGTAATTATTAACAAGTAAAAAAGAGTGTATAGACTATAGAGTGCTTGGATTTGATAAATTAGATATATAATAACTATTTATTAAATAAACTAAATGCAAATGTTTTCCATTTTGTACAAAAGTAATACACAGTAATTAACTAAAGTGTCATTTCTTTATAGCTTAGATATTCTTTTTAAATATTTTTATACCTAAGTTTCCTTTATAGATTTTTTATTTGTAAATGTTATTTTTTAGAGTAAAAGCATTTAAATTAACATAGTAAAAAAGAAATAAGGTTTATTTGATTTTTGTTTTGACACATTTTAATTAAAAACAATATTCTTTCAACTTTAAATTAATTTCTATTTACACCAACTTAAAAATGCTCATATTTTAAACCACATTTTTTTTAATACTTCAGAAAGTTAAAGTTTAGTTTATACGTAGTTTTTTAACATTGTTGTTTCTACATGTAATATCTATATTGTACACACACATTTAAAACAATATATATGACATAAATTAATATAGTTTTTGTTAGGTATACATTTTAATTTTTCAAAATTTTTTTTTGTCACATTTAGTTAATTTTTATGCCTTGCATATCAATGCACACAATTGCTGTTTTTTTGAGCTACCTATTTAATATAATTTAGATTTAGGGATGGTAAGTTTACAAAGTTTGTACATTGTTAATCAAAATAGTTCAAATTCAAGCAAATAAACAACTAAACATTGCCACACACTCAGACTATCACTATTTGAAGACTTAAAATCTTAGGCCAACTAAGTCATTTTTTAAGTTTTTGGCTAGAATTGCTTTTTGTATACAAAAATATCAGGAATGTTTTTGTTAACTCAGGCTGGCTTTTTTGCTTGAAAGAGTGGTAAATTAAACTTATGATGTATGTTTTGCTCAATCCACAGTGTTAGTTTGAGCTATAACATATGTTAAATTTTAAGTCTTGCACCTAATATAATTCAAAATGTTATTTATATCATTGTGTACATAAGTGTAAACAATCAGTGTTGCCAAAAAACTTGAATCCCGGAAAAGCTTTGAATTTGAAAATTTATGCTTAAAAATTCTGGAAAAAAGCTTGAATTTGAGAATTTTTGAAAAAACCTTGAGTTTCAAACAATTTTTACAAGTTAAGTAATAAAATTTAGATTTGACACAAAAAACTTACCAAATAAATATTTTTCTACTAGTAAATATATTAAAGTAGCTTAACAGTATTTTTTAATATTGATATATTTGTCTAGACATTTTTTTCAACTTTAATTAAACTTTCTACTAAAAATAAAGGAAGGAATTGTTTTTCCAAAAACTTTGTTTTGGTGCATTGCACCTTTACTTGTAAAATTTCACCGATTGTTGTGCTTCGCTTTGAAACTAAACAAAAAAATTTTACTAAAATGTCAAAGTTAGTAAAAACATCTCAAATAAAAATTCTCAGATGAGCAATAGTTTTTTTATAAGTGATCTCATGTTAACAGATTCATTAAAGTCCTAATTTGATTTATGCAACTATTCACTATAACCTTAATGCATTTCCTAAACACGACTTCTAGTTGTCATTGAAGAAATGAACAAAACTTTTCATTACCGCCAACATAAATTCTTTAGAAAAGTTTTAAATTATAAACGGTATATTATTTCAAGTAATAAATTTTGCTACTTTATAACTTGCCTTAAAATTTTTTTCTGATCAATTTGTAATTACTGAAGATAATCATGTGCTTTGTTGGAGAACTGACTTTAGTGATTTCTTTTTTATCGTTTCTCGCAATAACTCCTAACTAACGTTTTTTTATTCTTGTAGCTCGTCTTATATTTTACAATTACTATTTTTAAATTCAACATTCTTATTTCAGATAAAGAATTGCTTAAATGCTTAATAAAAAATAAGTTTTTCTACTTCGCTAATGACTCAATAGAATTTATACTTTTGTTAAATTTTTTAAGAATCTTAATTGCCATTCAAGCTGACTTTTTTTAGGCATGTAATTTATTTACAGTTAATAACCTTCGTTATTTCTTTATGTTGTGAACTTTATTTTAACTGGGTTGCTACACAAACAGGCTATTTTAAAAGCTTGAAAACTCAGGTGTGTGTGAAACCTTTATTTCAAACACTTTAAAAAAATCTTTCAATTCTCAGAATAGTTTTTATGACTGTAGTGTAGTTTACTTATTGTAATTCTTTCTTGTTTTCTTACATTTTGTGTACTTTTTTATAAAGATGATATTTTAACTAGGTATTTAAGATTGATTAACAACTAATAATTAGCTTTTTCAACTTTTTAATAAACTTAGACTGGTTTGATACAGCTCAGACATTTTTGCTTTTTAAGTGGCAACCATGTAAAATATTAATTACTAATGAGTTATTTTATTAAAATATAGAGAACTAATTATGTTAAAGAATTTGTTTTAGCTTTCTGGAATACAAACAGGTATTAATTTTATTAAGTTAACTAATTAATAAATTTTCTAATGAGTGTAAATTATTTTTATTCGCACTCAGGTCTCAATTGTGCCTAAATATTCCAACAAGCATATGCAAGCCTTGTCTCACCAGTTTTGCAACAAAATCTATGAGGAACTAAAGCGTTATAAACTAAACAGCAGTTGAAAGCACGAAAGGAAGTCATCGACAATGCAGCTTGGGAGTGCTACAGGCAGAAAGGATATCCGAGCTGGTTTGATGATGAAATCCGAAACCTGCCAGCTGATCGAAATGAAAGATCTGAATACTTTTACAACTGCGCTGTGGTTTATTTTGCAGTTTACCAGAAGTACATTCTTTGTTAGAAAAGGAGAGCTTCCAAACTATTGATAAAACTTAACAGCTTTACTAAGTGTTCTACATACCAGAGACATAGCTAAGACGACTTTACAAATGATATAAACAAGTTTTAAGTAGTATTTCTTAGAGTTTTATATTAACATTTTTCAAGCATAAACCACTTTGAACTTAATACTTTATTTTATTAAAATTTTAAAGCTTATCCATTTAGTGTTTTAAAATATGATGTCCTTAATTTAGTACTAAAAAATCTATAAAACTTGATAAATTTTTATTTCTTTTTTGTCATACTTTGTTGTTCTTATATACTTCTATGTCAACCATTTTGTAAAATATTTTAATTTTTAAAGTAGAGTTATAGAACGAGTGTAGCCAATTAAACGAAAGGTATTTTTTTACACCAGGTTATTTTACCGAAATTTTTGAGCGCTGATTTCTTTAGCGCTTTCAATAAACTTATATTTTTTTATACAAATTGTTGTTGTAACAAAAAACTTCAAAAACATATGTAAAAAATAGATTTTAAGTCTTACTTTAAGCTACACTTTAAGTTATTAAGTTAAGAAATAAGTTGACTAAAATTTAATATACTAAAAATAAAAAAGTTCATCTTTTTTCGTTTATTCCAAACTATTATATAAATTTAACAATTATTTGTCAATAATTGCGTCACATATTAAGGACGCAGCATTATTGATACTGCGAAGATAAACTTTTCTGGAAGATTTTATTTTGTAAATTTTACTTATAATCTTAAAAAAAAAAACTAAGCTACTTCATGATCTACATCAAGAGCGGTATTGGATCTTATAATTTATAACCCTGCATTATTCTATACCTTGTCTATTTCAAGCTAGTGTTAAATTTTTAGATCTAAGATGAACTGCATTTCAAAGCCATGTTTGATCTTTTTAAAAATTGGTTACTTTAAACACAGAATACTGATATTTTTTTTCGACATTTTTGTATGTTTTAGTATAAATTGTTATTTGATATTAAGCTAAAATATTTATTAAAACAGTTTATAATGCTCTGAAAGTGTTAACCATAGAAATAACAATTATTCTAGGTACTTAATTAAAATCAGTTTCAAAAGAAAATTTTTAAAACCACTCTTTTAACTTGTTTTTTTTTTTTCTTGTTCTAAAAACAACAATTAAAACCTCAAAAACACTATTAATTTTATTAAACGAAACTATTTTTTAAATTTAAGCTAAAGGAATAAAACTAAAGAAAATTTTAAGCTAAGTAAAGGTTTTGAATAACTTTGTTTTCAAATAGTTTTTAAAATTTTAGGTTTTTAGTTGTCTTAAAAATCGATAGTTTATAAAAAAGTATTTCATAAGTTTCAAAAAGCTTTAAAATCTTAAGCAAACAAGATCTTTGTTTTAAATATATAATCATTACATTCAAATACTATAATAAAACAATAATAAATTAGAAATTATAACGATTATAAAACCTAATACAATGATGCTGTAAAGTATGTACAAAATCTTAAATGTTATAAAATAACCAATGTAGTTTTACATTAAAACAACATTTAAAAAACAGAAAAAAATTCAGGAATATTAGAGTTTTAAAAAATTTAATTTTGACTGTAACGTTACGTATATTTAAAATGTAACTAAATTATAAAGATATACAAAACCATTATTTAGTAATTTATTGCAGAGGACGTTACAACTACTTAAAAGTGTTTTAAACTAGATTTAAGAACCAATGTTATAATTTAGGATTAAAAAACCAATAAAAATTTCAAAACTTTCTTTGTAGATAGTTTAGAGCTTTTACACATCTTTATAGCGATTGATTTTTTCAATTTAAAATCACAAAAACAAAATTAATTTTTTACTTCTAATGAAGTCTACAACGTGAATTTTATTTGAAACAACACTAAACAACTTTACACAACTGATTTTATTCCATATATTCTATGTTCCATATACGGTTAAAAAGATTTTTGATGTTTAACAAATATAGTTATAACTAGTTATTTAAAGTAGAAATTAGTAAAGTACACTTAAGACTAAGAATTTTATTAAAAAAAAACGCTAAATGAAGTTTTTCTTAAAGTTTCTTTAAAAAAGAAGAACTCTTAAAAAGTTTTTATTATTTTTAAAGTTTTTAAATATGTGCCTAAAAAGTTATGAGACTAAAATATTTTGAAATTAGACTTTCAAAATACCAAACAGTGTAACATAAAAGGTGTAAATGTTTTGCTGCATGTAAGTTTAACTTTTGTTTTGAGTAAAACATTAAACACAACTAAGATTTCAAATATAAGAAAACAATAAGTATCGACATACTGCCATAAATTTTTTGTGAAATTAAAATTTTACTTTTAAATCATGTGATAAATTGGATATTTTGTTAATGACACAATAGTTTTGTTATTATTCTGTACACTATTAGTCGTCACTAAATTTTAGATAAAACGTACATTGTTAACTTTTGTTCGTGATTTGGTATTTAATGTCAATAGAACTAACATAAATATTTTACTACAACAAAAATTATTACTATCTTTAACAATATAGTTAGGTTTAAATATGAACGACTATCACTCAAAAGTTTTTCTTGTTTAATAATGTTAGTTTATTATAACACTTTATTTTAACAGTTTATGTCTTAAAACTTAAACAGTTTCAATATTAAACCAGTTTAATTCAAGTGTACGTAAAAAAGGAATAAATGTTGTTACAGTTTTTTTGTTTAAACAAAAATAAAACATTATACTTTTATGTTAAAATATGAAAAATATGAGAAATAAAAGGAAAAGAAAATTTAAAAAAAATATGGAAATACACTAAATTTAAAACAATTTGTATAAAATATAGCAGACATGTCAATAACTGAATGCAATTTAAATAAAAATTGAACCTAAAGCCTTAAAAAACATTTCAAGTAAACTGTATCTTACATTTAAACTGTAGTATAGATTATTAAAATGCTATACTATAATTTAAAATATAAATTTATCTTATTCAAATCTTTTTTAGACCACTTTCATGAATTTAAGAATCAAAATTGGTAAGTTCTGATAAGATTAGTTTGGATATAGAGGGTTAAATGTAATTTGAATTTTGTCTATAATTTTTTATTGTACTAACTTTTTTTGTTATAAAACACACTTAAGATTTGTTAATACCACAAATTAGGGACATAGCGTAATTTGGATAAGATAAGCAAGTTTGGTTGCTTAACACAGTTTTATATAAACATTGTTTGTGAAAATTGCTTTAGTTTTTTTTTTGTATGAATTACACATGATCCATGATTCTAGTTTATCTTATAAAAATGATTCAACCTATATTTTTTTCAATGTAATGTAGTTGCCTAATAGGTTGTTTTTATGCCTATGTTTACTATACTTTTCATTTAAAACGTGTGCAGTTATAGAAATTGTATTTTCAATGACACCACTTTAGAGTGATTATAAAGTTTCAATCACTATATCAAATTAGTACTGTTATAAAAAGGATCTTTAAAAGCCTCTTTGCCATTATAAAAAAATTGTTATATCAAGTACAAACAAAAATTAATAAAAACTAAAAATTTGTATGGGTTACCAAAAACTCATAAAAAAAACAATCCTTTGAGGCTCATTTTATGTACGGTTTAACTTTGCACAGCATAAATTGGCCAAGTTTTTAAACTTGAGTCATGAATCAGTGTTGAAACACGTTTCATACATTGTTTAAAGAATTTCTTTACGTTCGTTGATAAAATAGAGACATTAAAGCAAATTATAAGTAATTGCGTCGTTTATTAAGGTCGTTATTTGAGGTCATTGATTTTTGTTAAAACATCGTATAAAATAAGAAAACCTACCTTAAAAAGGGGTGCACGTCTATTCAAATTCGGACAATTCAAATTCCGGCATTCAAATTCTTTAAAAAATTTGAAACGGCCACAAATAAAAAAGTAATGTATATTTATCAAAAATAAAAAAATACCTATGTAGATCATATTAATATTTACAAGCCATTTTTTCTATTTATAGAAAAATTAATATTTTTTGAGATATGGCTTAAATAAAGTAAAAAACATAGTTATTTTTAATAATTTTTAAAAAATTTTGAAAAATGTTTAATATTTAGCAAAAAAAAAAATGGCTTGTAGATTACAATAAAATATACATATGATTTTTTGGTTTTTTTTAAATTTAAATTATTTGTTGAGATATAGTCTTATAAGTATTTTTTTTTAAATTTGAATTGTCGGAATTTGAGTTGTCCGAATTTGAATTGTCATGTAACCCTTAAAAAGTATGAATTTTAGAAAATTTTTAAAGCTTGCAACTGATGGCGTTAAGTTTAGTTCTAATTCTTTAATGTTTCACAGCAAGACGGTAGCCATGGGCTCCCCTTGGGACCACCACTGGCTAATATTTTTATGGGTGGGTAATATTGAATTAAAAATTATTTTTGCTTTCGAAAACAAACTATTGTAACTCAAGTATGTTGATGATTGTTTTGTGTTGGTCAGAAGCAAAAAAAATATTTTTGAATGTTTTTTCAATATTTTGAATAATGCTCATAACTCAGTCAGCTTCACAATGGAAAAAGAAAACAATAATAAACTTGATTTTTTAGATGTACAAATTAGACGAGAATAAAATTGATATTTAAACATCGGTGTATAGAAAGAAAACCTTTACAGGTTGTTATTTGAATTTTTAATACAATTGTAGTTAAAAGAAAAATGAGAATCTAATCAGAAATCTGTGTCATCGTGCACATAAAATTTGATCCGCATAGTTGCTACTAAGTAAAATCAAACAGATGAAGTTACTATGAAACGTAAACGGGTACCCGCAAGAGTAAAAATCATTAAAACTTGTACTAATGTTTTCGTTTTGAATAAACTAGAGGTTACTTGTATTTTGTCAAGGAAACTGAAATATATAAGCAAAAGGTTTTAATTATACTGTTTCTTTATTTTCGTAATACTAAATAAGAATTTTTTATTCACTATATTGATATATAGTTATATTGTAGATTAATCAAAATGTAAGTAAATTTATATGATTTTAATTACTACTAATTGCTTTTGTATTTAATTAATATTTTGATTACTTTCTGTTTACTTAGTTACTATATAAGTTTGTTAAATAGTATTAAACTTAAAATTTTGTGTCTTGTATATCTTATTGTATAATTACTGGTCACTTATGTTCCAATATTTGAAAAACTAAAACAACAACTATGTTTAAAATTAGAAAAATACCGTTAATGAAATAATTGTTGTGAATTATTTAAAAGATAATATTAGTTTTATAATAATTAAATTTTTCTATTCAAAACACATTCGGAGCTTTTTTCTACTTATTACCCACACGAAAAATTAAAATATTAGAAACAAACCTAAACAAACGTTTGAGTTAATGTTTTTTAGTTCTGTAAAAATCTCAAAAATGGCTTGGAATAAAAAGTCTTTTAATATTCAACTGGATTATTAAAATTATATAAAATTTAAAATTGTATAAAACATGTGAATTTGTAGCAGGCACCTAGCTTGGTACATTTATGCAAACCTGCAGAAAAGTATACTATTGTGCGATAAAACTTGGTTTTGTTTCAATTCTTCAGTTTAAAAAGGCCCTGCTTTTTTAGCTTTTAGTATTCATTTATAATTATTTTTCATTCTTGAAAGATATTTTTGACATATACGTACTCTTTAAAAGTTCTAGTGTCATAAAAATTGAAGGAATTAATTACATCTAAATTGTATACATTTAGCTTATTAAAAAATTCACTTGTCAAAAAGCTATGCATTGCATAATTCATTCTTATAAAATCTGTAGTTTTTCTTCAAAACCGAAATCATACAATTTTATGTTACAAAAATTTGCATACCTTAATTTTGTTTCTATTGACTACTTTAAATGTTCAATTTTGAAAGTTTACACAAAACTCCTAAAGTTGTACAATTAACAATATAATTGTTATTGAGTTAAATAGTGATTTTTTTATACTTAGTTTCAATTAAAGTTTTATGGGTTCACACAAGTGGCAACACATAAAGAACTATAGGGGTTGTAGAGAAACATAAATTACCTTGTATACAGTTATCACTCATACTACAACATTCCATTCATTTTTGAAGTACTAATATTTTCATATCAAATTCAATAACATTAGAGGTAGTTTAAATTGCTGTGTTCCCGCTAGGACAATATCACGCGTCATTTCAGATGTTTTAATTTTTGCATATTCGTAAATTTTTTAATCACGCTATGTCCCTAATTTGTGGTATTAACAAATCTTAAGTGTGTTTTAAAAGAAAAAAAGTTAGTACAATAAAAAATTATAGATAAAATTCAAATTACATTTAACCCTCTATACGTTTTTACACTTTCTTAATTAGGATACAGCAATAAATCATAACTGTTTTGCTCGCTTAAATGTACGAATAATATTATGTAGTTAAACTACTTACAGGTAAAAATTTAAAGATTAATTCATATATAAATTTAATTCATGAGTAATATATTAAATAGTAATTTTTCAGTTTTAAATACTGATAGCTTTTCTTGTGAATCAATGATAAAAAATACTAAAATAACGTCTTTAACATGTAAAATATTGTTTATTTAAAAAAAGATATTATAATAGATGCTTATCAACTATTGTGGAAGGCTGATACAGCAAACACTTGTTTAAATTAAACAATATAGGATAAAACCCTTAGGCTTAAGTAAAAATGGGTTTAACTAGTATAACTAAATGAAACAATGTTTCTTTAGAGCGTTTTAAATTTTATGCATTTTTGATTTGAAAGATAACTAGTATTAAATTAAATTTGAAGAACTCTTTAAAACACTTCTAAATGCACATGAATACAAATGTTTATAAAAGTAGTTGCATCATGACAATAAGACTAATTAAATTACGTCATTAAGAGTTGTTTTTACTATACTAAAATCAATATAACTAGCCATATTAGAATTATTTTTTAAAACTACATATGTACTGCAGACTAAACATTTTTTTTATACAAGTACTACCTTGAGATAATTAAATAGTGCAGTTTTTTTATAGTATGATACCATCAATTAAATAACTATACTTATAATCCAAATAAGTTTTTTTTTTTGTATAGTTTACTTTAATGACAAAAGAAAAGCATTTTATGTTATTTAAAAAATAGCTAAAGAAAATACAACTTTTTGAGAGTATAATAATGAATATTAAATATAATATCTAAATATTATAAAGTTATTACACGTCTTTAACGTTGACATCAAAAACAAGACTATCAAGTTTAAAGTTAATAGTTTACAATTTAGTTTTAAGTTACATTTGTATATATGTTAGATTTTTTTTTGGCAAAGTGTAAGCATTTATGTTTTCTTATTTTTTTCTAAACGTAACCACTAATTCAGTTTTATTAAGTAAACAGGAAGTTTTCTATAAAATAACAAAACAAATTGATATTTTTAAACTTTAGATACAAAAATTTTAAAGTAATAAATATTAAAATTATTTGTAAAATTTAAGAAAGTTTATGTTAGAATTTACAAATAGTTATTCCTTTTTAAATGAAAAAATGATTTGTTTTTTTTCAAAATCACACCATGAATTTTATCACAATTCACAAAAGATGTAATTTTATACTTTCGTATTAATTACCCATTTGAGACCTATGATTAGATTCTGTTTTGGTTTGTTTTGTGTCCACACAAACTTGTTTATACTAAACAAAAAAGTTTATGTGTATATAAAGTAACAAAAAAAAAATTTTTATTTTAATTTAAGAATGAGCAAAATGTGTTTATATATTGTCTCGATGAAATATATGTATATTTGTAAAGTTTCTTAGTTTTTTTAAGTTTCTACACTTTAACCCAGTTAACTGAATTAAAAGTAGTATTCGAGAGATATAAAACTAAATTAGTATCTATTTTAAATTTAACTAAATTACTGTTATAAACAATTAGATTTGTTTTGTTATAAAATGTTATAATTTTATTTAATTAGTATTGTTCACGTGAAATTGAATTATTATCAGTATAAACTTAAGCAAATGTTAATTTTATTTATCGGTTTTTAAAAACACAAAATTTAAATTAGTTTTCATATCTTAATTTTTTGATTTAGTTTTTGTTACTTTCACATAAGTTTAGGTTATGTATAAAAAGTTTGGAACTTCAACAAATATTTACTTTTGATATTTAATCTATAGTTCGATATTGGTTAATTTGTAGATATGGAAGCTATGATTAATGTTTTTACTTTTATAAATTTTATAAGAACAAATCAAATAAATTACTTCATAGCAATTTAAAAACAGAAAATCAAACAAATTAATGAGTAGTTACGAATATATACATTTGGCTACTAGTACTATAGGTGTAGACAACCTTTGTACAAAGTGTTAGTTTGTTTGTTTTTGTAAATAACAGTACATAAATTTTTATATGAATGTTGTACGTTAAACTTCTAGCTTTGATATAAATAAAACACATTTTTTTAAACTCTAAGGTTTAAATTGTTTAGTATATTTTCTACCAAAGTAGAAAAGTGCGAAGTTATTGTTCACAAGTTTTGTTTTAAATTTTAAATACTTTTATGTCGTAGATCGTCGCAAACAGCAGAAAAGAAAACTAGATGATTACGAATATTTGAATTTGGCGGGAATGGAGAGGCAAAGAAAGCGAAGAAATGATTATGATTACTTGCATTTGGCCACCGGTACTGTAGGAAAACTAAATAAAATTATATTAATTTTAAAATAATTTAAAAAGGTTCCCGTTTTAAGCCTTTTACAGTTTGTAGATGTAAACTTGTATTGAATTTACAATTAAAGATGTTTTTTACGATTTTAATTAAAAAATTAACAATGTTAATCTATAATGGTTTTGTATTTTTACAAAGATTTTAATTTCAGTTGATAGTTGTAAAAACAATAGGAGAAATGGTTATGACCACTTAAATCTGGCTAATAATCCTGTAGGTAACCATTGTGAAAAAAGTCAGTGTTTTTTTTTATGTTTTAGAAAACAAGTCAAATTATAAGTTAATCATAGATAAAAATAAAACTATTAAATCTTTTTATTCGTACCTAAATAAGCTTTTATGTTTATTAGATTAGGTAAGAGTATGTACACAAATTTAACTTTAAGTTTGTATTGTTTTTTTGTAACAAATGTATACTAAATTGAAATTAAAGTTTATAGAAATTCCTTAAAACTGAAAGTGTTTTGAATTTTCTTTAGTATTAACTTTTAGAATTTCTCGTTTTGTGGTAAACTTTATAAAGGTCAACTAAATACTTTTGATTATTCTTGTAAGAAACTAAATACTTTTGATTATTCTTGTAAGAATCATAAAATGATTTTATTACTATTTAATTAAATGAATATAAAAAAAACTGTTGTTACATGTTTTCTATAAAATATATTTTCTTAAATTACTTTTACAACAGTGAATGTTAATGAATTTATATATTTTTTAGTTGCTACAAAGTTCAAATTTATTTCTAAATGGAAATTTTAAATCTGGGTATATAATCGATTGTTCTAAACGTAACATGTTTTTTGTCACTTTTTTAGACATTTCTTTTTAGTTGAATAGAAAAAAGTTAAAACGTTTTCATTGTGGGTATACTTTGATTTTTTGTGAACGCATACATATTGATTACACATCATTGCAACTAATAACAACAACTTCAACTTATTTTCAATATTTTTATGTTAAGTTTTATTATCATAGAGTCTGCGAATCAGACTTAATTTAATGTAAGTAATGTCTTTCTATTTATATTTAGTGAACATCTTACGTTATGGTTTTGATCATTTGTTCTAAATTCAAAAAGTATAGTTTTTAACACAATGTTTTTTTTTGTATTCTTTTTTAAACAAAGTATTCTTTTTTTTCTACCTTGATAACAATAAATTTACTTTAGAAAAATTAGTTTTTAAATATTTTTAGGCATAGATTATAAAGACTTTAAATTTTTTAATTTTTTTATTAATAAGGTTTTTTAAGTATTGGCAAAAATAATGTATTGTAAATTTGGTTTGAAGAATAAAACAAGAATTCAATTTAATAATCAAGGTAATTTTAAAGCTTATATCAATAAGTTATATTTTTGACGAAAATAATAAAAAACTATTTTAATCCAAACAGGTCAGGGACGTTTTGAATACCGAAAAAGAAGATCAGTTTTAGGAAGTTCTTTGAATGTAAATCAAGACAACTTATTTAGTTACCCATGCAATGTAAATTCGTCAATTGATGCTCAAGGTAATTTTCTTTATAAAGATAACTTTTTAACTTGTATTACTGAGTTATAGTTAATTATATTTTAACAGGTATGCCTGTTATAAAAAACGAAAACACAGCATTTTCAGCGTACAACCAAAAATCACCAATTTGCAGTGATAATCAAGCTGATGTAAACCTTCCGCCTCGCATTCAAAGCAGACAAATTAAACGGCAGAGTTTATTGAGCATTCATGATAATCACCAAGGTAAGTAAACCTAACGTATTCTTTTTATCGTCACATGCGATCATTAATACTTCGATATAAGTTTAAGTATTTCAATTTTTACTTGATCAAAAAAAATCCTTTAAATATTTTTCAACAAAATAAAGATTTTCTACTAACTGTTTTCTCTATCTGAATTGCTTCAAGGTTTAAAAAGCTAAGCCTTTTTATTCTTGTGGAAACAAATTATTAATTTTTTGGTATTCAATGTGCTATCTGTCGACGCAAACCCATTTATTATAAGCTTAAGCCATCAAATAAATGATAGTTTTTTTTTTGTTTTTTTTTGGTATATCATAAAATAAAAGCCAACAGCTGATATGACATTTTTTTTCAGATAAATACGATTTGCTAGTACTTTAAACTTTGTGAATAGTAAACGGTAATGTTGTTTCCAAAAAGATTTGAAAACACTTTTATTAAGTTAATATTGTTTACTAAATTTAGCTATATCTTTTACATTTTTTATTAAATATTTTTTTTATTTAATTTTTCTTTATTTTTGAATTGACAACTATGGTTTATTATTTTCAACAGAAGACCAAGAACCTTATACCTACCAGAATAGGAGACATCTATCGAGAAACTGTATGAACTCAAACCAAGGAAATTTTCAGCAGTTTTCCTTTTATAATACCTCATCACCAACTGCTCAAAGTAAGTTTAGAATCTAAAACGTCTTGAGTAGCGGTGGGTAAAATAATATTATTCAAACAGATGTGTTTAATAAAAGTGACGAAAATAATGCTCAAGCATTTTCTACGCACAACCGGAAACTATCGATTTTGAAAGAAAGGCATGAACTTGTTGAAAATAAAGAAAATGTTCCGGTTCACGTTCAAAGCAGACAAATTAAACGACAGAGCTTAATAAATATGCAGTTTCAGCAACAAAGTAAAAAAAAACTATAAAACTATTTTTTATAAAAAATAATTTATTTTTACAAATTTGCATTTTTTTAATACTAATATTTCGAAAATGAAAAAAAAAATTAGCAAACTTAATTTAATTTATTTTTTAATGTATTTATTAAAAAATGTTTAAAAACAGATCAATGGCGATCAGGATACCCAGTGCATTCTACTTTGATGGACAACAGGAAACAAATGAAACAATGTAACGATTTTGAAACTCGTGGTGATTTAGCAGATATTAAAGCAAGTCTTAAAGATTTTTTGAGTTACTATACAAAGAAAACTGGGAGGTCTGTCAGCGACTTGAAAGGTATTATTGTTTGCTCCAAACTAGTTAATTTTATACTTTTAATGTAAAAGAAATTTATGTAAAAATAAAAGATATATATGTAAGAGTTTGCAACTAAAGTTTGATCTTATAATTTTAGCAAGCCAAATACTGAGGAACTCTGTTAGTAGTTCAGCTTAGTATACTGAGACGGCTCCTTGGATAAAAACCAGGCAGTGATATCGAAACATCTGGCTTGCTTTTTCATTGCAAGTTTTACCTATAAATGTTTGTGCCAATAATTTAGTCTAAAATTAGACATGAGCTATAGTGCTACTAGACGTGCGCAATAACTAAAACAAACCAAAGGTTTCTGGTCGTGTTTTTATAACTAAAAAAATCTCTTTTGTAAAGTTTCTGGCCTTTACACTCGAGTTCTACCTCTGCTACAAAAGCTTGTTGAAAACATATATCCAATATCAGAACTCGGGTTTATGTCTAAACGTTTCACTTATGGTATGGTTCTCACGACATGTTCAACAGAAATGCAATGGACAGAATAGAATTTAAAGCAGTATGTGTATTGCTTTAAATAACTTCAATATATTTTTCTATCTAAGAAATAGGAAAAGAATATTAGCTATAAATAGTAATAATGCTAATTATTTTACAATAAAATTGTAAAGTCATTTTATACAAATACAAAGGATTCTATACAATATAACTGAAACGTGTTTAACTCGTTTTAAACTGAATTTGGTATAGAGCAAGGTATTTCAAATCCTTTTTGGTTTTTTTTAAAGCTATTGAAGCGCTTTTTCGAATCGTCGGCTCACTATAAGAACTTATGACTACCATTTTAACTTTGATTAAATCTTATAAAAACTTTAAATGACCATACCTGTATCGACATAATGATATTAGTACTTGTTTTTGTTTTTGGTACATATGTATATATAAATGTTTAAAGCAGCTTAAAGATAAGTAGATCAATAATATTTAACTTATATTTTACTTTTAATTTTATAGATAAACTACTCTTTTTAAGATATAAATTCAATTCTATTAGGTATTATGAAACAAGTTGTTTATGAAGAAACACTAATAGAAAAAGATAGAAGTAAAGACTCGATGTCGTTGAGTGGTTCGGCTCAAGATAGAGCAGACGTTCAATACGAAAACTTTTGTGCCAATGGTAACTAAATTTTACTTTGAATCAGACTTCAGATTCCCTTACTAACATTTAATTAAGTGTTTAATGCGCCTTCAAAAATCTTGCTCATCACTTATAGCTAAATTAAATAGATCAAGCGTATTCAAAAATTTCTAACTTTAATCTTTAACTTCAATTAAACGATAATAATAATATAGGAAATGAATGTGGCATGTGTATTCAGTGTCAAAAAGTACCGAAGACTGAAGAAGCACGCTTGATGATGATTAACCGTAACATGAAAAATAAAAAAGAATTTCAAGGTAAATTTTATTAAAATAAGTTGAATTTTTATAATTAATTACAAATTTTTGTATCCTATGTATTCCTTTTTTGTTCTAGACTAGAAAAAATATATTGTATTTTGTCTACTACTTTCGTACAAATGTTTTCAAAAGCAAGTCTTAAATAGAGAAGATTAAAAAATTCACACTTTAAATTAGTTTGAGATCTTATAAGTGGTTTGAGTTATTGTATTTAAGTTTGAAATCAAGAGCCCTTAAAAACTTAAAAATTCAACCGACATGCTTAGTTTTCTTACTTAAATATCCGTTAATAAAAGTCCAAAGTTTTTAAATAAAAAGTATAAAATTATTTAAAGCATTATAAAAACATGTACATTGTACATATCTTTTGAAAAGTATAAGCTCACTGGTCAGGTTTTATTAAAATTTAGTAGCCATTTAAGCGTCCTTATACGAAACAATAAACACGTCATATTTGAAGTCTTTAAATAGTAAAATTATAAGTACTAGTTTTAAGTAAAAATACTTGTTGTTGTACTAAAGCGATCATTTGCGCTTTAGTTGTGCAAAAGTTTGTCTATTGTCATCTTTTTTTCCGAAAAGATTTTCATTTTCTTCTTAATTTAGTTTTCACAGTCGTACGAGATTGTATTCTTAGATATTAGCTTAATTCTTTATTATTGTTTATTAAGGTTTTTTTTTTTTCAAACACATAGGATAGATTAATTTATAAATGTTTCACCTGATAACGACTTCAAACGTTTTAAAAATTCAAATGATAGCTACTGAATATTAGCCATAGTATAAAATAGTTTTTTTGTTTTGGTAAGTCAAATGACTGCATGTATTTAGGAGTCAAATCTCTTATTGCTACATTATAGTTTAAGTTTTATTAACTTTGAGTACTTGTAAATCCTTTTTGATTTGATACTTTACTCTACAATAATGGTTAAAACACTTAAAGCTTTAGAAAAAGAAAACGAGCAACCCAAGAAAATGGAACTTTTGAACAACAAAGTTGATTTCAATGATGCTTTTCACAGAAATATGAAGATTATTGACAACAAAAACAACATTTATCAAAAAATTAAATTAAGTAAGATTTTTAAATACATTTAAAAAAAAAGGCTAGAATACTAAAATTTAAGCACTTTATAAAATATACAACTAATTAATTTGACACATTGATAAATTAAGAGTTAAATTTAGTTTTGGTAAATTATCTTCAATTTATAAATTTAATAAATACGACAATGGTTTTAATTTACACTTGACATTATCTTCTCATTAGTGTTTAATTGATGAAAACACAATCCTTCTATGAATATATCTATGAATATTTAAGCAATTTAGATTCGTATAAATACCGAGCTTTTTACCTATATATTTTCAAGTAAATTGAGTAAAAAAAACGAACCCGAAGTCATTTTTACATTATCGAAAAAATATGTTATAATAATACTTTTCGTTTTTATAGATCTTATTGTACTAGTTTACAATATAAAAGTATAATTTAATATTGTACTGGTATTAGGTAAAGAAGTTGGAATTGGAGATTCTTACGATCATGTTGAAATTTACCCGAGAAACTTTGCACCTGAAAAACCAAAACGTTCAAAAGTGAACAATGATTTAGTGAGAAGTGGTTTTGCTGATAATAAAGAAAGAGATATGGCTGAAACAAAAAATATAGTAAGTTTAGGAAGTTGCTGTAAGTATTAATTTTTTTATCAATTTGATTATGTAGTTTTCAGTAATTTTTAAAAAGAATACTGAACTTTTATTTTTTCAATCTAAAATAATTTTTAGTTTTTTTAAGTCCTATTTGATTAATTAAAATATCCTTTCTAAATTTATTCAAATAGTAGTACTACTAAAATTATTTCACTAAAGCAAAAAATATACATTTACAACTTACATTAAACACGTTTATTTCAGATAGTTAACTACTAACACTTTATACAAACTTTTTAGCCTTTAACTTTTGTTTTATGCTACATGACCACTATTTTATGCAACAACGGAAAAGTATTTTATTACTTGTATTTTCATTAGACTCAACCACAAGTCGACGGATGTGAAAAAATGGAGTTTCAAGAAAATGCTGTTGCAGAATTGTCACAAAAACACAAGTTCTTTTACGAATGTGATGACTTCTTTCCAAAAGGAAATAATTGTAAGTAATTTTTTTTCCTGAGTAAAGAAAAAAGAACTATACTTTTTGTTCTTTTAAGTAGAAATTTAAAAGTGCTTTATGGCTTTTCAACTTTTTATGTGTTTAAGATTTATTAGTATACTTAAAACACTTGTTCGTTAAAAATTGTTTTTTTTTTTTAATTTTTAAGTGAATACTTAAGTAATTTCCATAAGGCAAATTATAGACTTAGAATAATAAGTAAATTAGCTTTAAATTACTTAAACCAAAAAATTCTATATATTTACCCAAATATATAAGTTTAAACAAAAACTTTTAATTTTCAAACTAGACTGTGCTGATCGTTATATTTAGTTCATGCATGTTAATTTAAAACTTTTAAAGAACTGTTTAACAATTGTAAAAGTAAAAAGAATTTAAATATAAACTTTGTTCATTAGAATTCTTTTGTTTCAAACGACTAAAATATGTAATAAACATTAAAAAAAATCAAATCAATGAAATTTATACAACAAGGCTGAATTTTAGTACTTTTGCTTTTACAGGCAATACATTTAACATGAATGATTTCAAAAAACAAAAAGTCGACCCAATTGATGCTGCAAAGACAAAAATGCACAAAAATACCTACGAAGATGTTGAATTAGATGCTTGTTCGTACAAAGATGCTAGTAAGAAAGCTGATTTGTTTGTAGATGCTGATAAGAAGTACCGTCCATACGAATATGCAGAGAAGAAAAATAATTTTGATCCAATTCTTAATGAGTCTGTAGTATTGAAAAACGACAGTTATAAAGTAAGTCTGGCAAAAAAAACGTTTCCTAGTTTGTTATATAAGCAATGTAAAAAGTTACAAAACTATTTAGTTGTTATATTTAACTAAAATTGTTATACTACTAACTAAAAATTATAAGTTTTAGTATCTAAATCTACTTGCTTACAATAACAATCTATATTGATTAAACTTATATAAGTATTAAACATTATAAGTAATTTGCAATAAAGCAAAACAATAAAGAAAAACAAATTATTTAGTTGCCAGTAGGAAGTGGTCCTTATTCTTATGAAACTTACTGGCAACGTGTTGGCAGTAAGATGTTTAGCAAGGATGAAGTTTGTGGTGAACAAAATGAGCAGATAAAGGTGATTTAATTTTTTAAGTTATAAAATGTAAAAAACAATAATAAAAAGACCTAAAACCATATAACTTCATAAATTAAAAACACTTAAGTTTATTTAAAAACTTAGAAATAATTGCAGAGAATAATTTTCATTGTGTTTATTCAGAAAAAGACTTTTAAGGAGGAAAAGCAAAAACCTAAAATAAGAAAATCAATGATGCATCGTATCTTTGGAAAAAAATAACACTTTTAAAAATTTATGTTTCTTATGCAACTAAACATTAAAAAAGTTTATAAGCCTAAAACTCTTCTAGAAAACAAAGTAGTTATTTTTAATAAGTTTAAATTTATCAAAATGAATTATAACTAACAGCTGTTTTGAGTAGGAAAAAAGGTTTGCTTGCATTTAAACTTGAAAAAAAGTCTGTTCGAAAAAAATATGATATAATAAAACGTAAACTTTAGTATATATTTTTTTTTTTCATCAACTTTTTCCTTTGTCAACAAATAACAGTTCAAAAAATTAGAATGTAACTGAAACATTTTAAGTTTTTTTTGTTATAAGACTTAAGATAAGATTATTAAGTATTCTGACCAACTTAAAACCTTAGCATAGAAAACGATATTTTCTATGTTAAACTGTAGAAAATTCTCTTGTTTTACTTAGTTTGCTTTGTATTTTACAGAATACTTACTGATAACGAAAGCTTTTTTTTCAAAACCAAGTCATATTTACAGCTTCCAAAGTATCATTATTTTTTTTACTATTTGAAAAAAGCCTTTGTCTAGTTGAAGCATTTAAGTCAAATAAAAAGTTCCTCTACTGAATATCACTTACAACAACATTAGAAATATATCTTTGAAACGGCAGAGTAAAAATTGATAACTGAGTTACTTTTTTTTGACAAGAAACAAACCACATGATTACGTTTAAAAAAATGCTACATAGGCTAATATACAATAACACTGTTCGTAGATAGATATGAGATTTGTTTTCAAATCAAAGTCTTTATGAAAAAGGTTGCTTAATTCTATTGAAAATAAAGCTTCTATATCATATTAGTCTTTAAAACAGCGCATAGCAATCTAAAGTATTCAGTTTAAAAATATAAGTTTTACTACCGCTAAATCTAAAATAAGGTCTGTAATTAAGGCAATTATAAATATTTACTATAGTGGCTTATTCATCTTGTTGTTTTATTTAAACTTGGTTTAAAATGTTCAATAGTTTGTATACAAAGTAATTCAATTTCGTCCCGTTTCAAGGTTAATAATAGCACAGTTTTGACGATTACATAAACCATATACTTTAGGTTTAAAACATATTTGTCGTACTATTTGTTTGAATTATAACAAATATTAAGTTGTTTTTATAATTTTGGTATGTATGTTTTTTGATTTTAATTAAAATTTGATATATAGCTCAAATCCTACAGTCCAGTAAGAAAATATAGGTTATTGATAAAATTATTATTCATTGTTATTATCATTACAAAATTTCTTATAAACTCAATTTATTTGTTATATATTTTTAGGTTGTACTTATACTACCCGTTTAAATGTTAAAGTTTATTGTTTACCGTAAAAGAAACATTATGAAATTACTAAAAATTTTAAACTTAAACGCAGACCCGCGAAACGAATTAAGCAATTCAAACTAAAGTTATTGAGTCTGAGTTTTACTTCTTTATTTGAATGGTGTTGCAAACACTGAATTAAAATTATGTTTTATATGATATTTCTTTTTGTTTTAGTTACATAATTGTGCTAACTGCGTTTTTTTTAAATTAATTCATTATAAATAATTTTTCGTTAATAAAAAAAATTGAAAACATGTCGTCTAAAATATATTCTGATAAACCCGACCAATTAATTTCAAAATATTTTTACCCTGGTGGAGTTAAATAAAAGTAAGTTAGTATAATACTTAATTGCCAAGCTTTTTTATACCCTTTATAAAAAAAAGTTTAGAAATAAATTTAAATAGTTAGATCTGAATATTTTGTAAATGAAAAAAGAATATTTTAACTTTACTACTTAAAAATATAGATTTAAGCGTTTGTTAACAAAAGATCCTAGCAAAACAAGTTCACTGGAATGTATAATTATAACAAATTATAAAGTATCCTTTTTTTATTACACTAACACATGTTCCTGTGTGTTAACAGATTAACACACTCCAACGGAGCTCTGTAAAAAATAATTAGTGTAAGGGAAGAGTAGAAGCTAAAGTAGGTGTATACATGTGTCTATTAAAAATAAAAGTAGTTGTTTTTTTTTTTTTTTTGGTAAATAGTTAATAATAGGTAAAATACTTAATATTAAATCCGACTCTTATAAAACTAAATAATATTTGTAACTGTTCAGTCTAAAGTAAATAAATTAAAATTAAAGTACAAGGTAAAGTTACAAATCATAGTATAAACTTCTTACATGAAATTAAGAAATGTGACATAATTAATAGATATTTTTATTAATGACCAGTAACCAGCAAATATTTAGAGTTAGTACTTTCTTAACTTTATGTAAGTAGCTTATATTAAGATTTGTTTATTAATTTTGAATTAATGATTCAGTTTAGGATTAGAAGTTACGAATATTATATAGTTTTAAAGCAGTCGGATTTATCATAACTTGTTTTACCGATAATTAACCATTAACCTATGAAAATTTATAGCAATTATTTTTATTTTCAAAAGACATATGTATACACCTGCTTTAGCTTCTACTCTTTCCTTACTTTTTTTTTTATTTACAGAGCTCCATTGAATTGTGTTAATCCGTTAACGCAAAGAAACATGTGTTAGTGTAATAAAAAAAAGTATACTGTATAATATGTTATTATTATTTTAATTTTACTGTATTTAATTAAAGAAAACTTGAAATAAACACTGAAATAGTTCAGTACAATTATTGAAAATAAGTATGTATATTAAATAAAGTTATTTAACATAATTAAACTTCAAATATATTCTACAGATTTCAAAACTTAAGTCTTTGAATATAGCTTGAATGTTAGTTTAGCGGTATTATTAATTTATAATTTTCAATTAAAAAATGTTTACACAAGTAGAGTAAAAAACTTATAGAAAACATTACGGTTTATAATAAAACTTTCTAATATTTAAAGATTAATTATACAAATTTAGATCTTTTTTATTTCACATGATAAATCAGTAACAACAAAATCAAAGTTTAACTAAAACTTTATAATTTGTTTTAACTTTTAACTAAACAAATTTATTTTGTTTTTATTTTTTTTTAAACCAATAAATAAGTTAAAGATAAGAAAAAAAGTTTTTACTTTATTTCAATTTAGAAGTGAAAATTTTTTCAGAATGAGTAATTAATAAAAAAAAGTATTATTTTTGCCGTGTACTTTTAAAGCGTTTAGTTAGAACTTAAAAAAAAACTCAAACTTAAGTATTTTTTATTAGAAAGTTTTATCATGTTTATATTAAAACATGGTAAGTTAGCAGATCCATCCTATTTAATGAAAATTAATAGCAGACTGCCAACTAGTTTGCAAGTACTACTTTGTTATGAATCAAGTAGGAGAAAACAAGTAGTCGAAAAATATTGTAAACAAGAAAAAAAGTTCTGCAAGATGTGTTGTTTTTTAAACAGTTTTTAAAGAAGAGACAACATGAAAATTCTGTATTTTTCTGAAAAACTTTGTTGTGGTTTAAATATGAGCTAGAGAAACTAGTAGAGCATCACAATTCACTAAGAAAAGGTAATAAGGACAAAGGGGTAGATATAAAATAACACAGTCTTTGGGTTAGGATGTACTGAAAGATTAAAACCCCTATTTTCTATCTCAAAAAGATTAATCATCGTAATAGCCGACTTGCAGTATCCTAAAGGTATCAAAAATGAAAGAGTAGCAAGTTGTAGCTTTTTTCCACAGATCTGAGAATTAGAAAACGTAAAGAAAACATAGTTAAAACATTCGTGCTCATCAGTGATGAAAATTTAAAAATGTTCTGATTTACCCCAAGAAGTTAATGCAATTTAGATTTAGATATTACATCATCAGCTGAGCTTCCCAAGAAACGATTGTACAAGCGTGTTTTGCAAAAATATATACATTTTTACCTGCTTACTTATGTAAACACGAGAGGTTAGTAAGAGCTGTAAAGTAAATTAATACCACTCCACACAAAATAAATATATCTTTCTTGGTTGAGTTTATTCACAAACTAATTACATAAGTGATAAAGTCTGTAATACAAAACATAATGAAAGCTTGGTAAATACTTATACATCTCCCCCAGATTTTATCTACAAAGGAGATAAAGTGATACATTTAACTAGCGAAAAAAAATAATTTCAAAACAATTTGTAACAACTTCAACACAGATTTTAGGTTCAAAAATCAACGAAATTAAACTCAAAA
Organism: Thalia democratica; assembly: GCF_965202585.1. Classification (NCBI taxonomy): domain Eukaryota; kingdom Metazoa; phylum Chordata; class Thaliacea; order Salpida; family Salpidae; genus Thalia; species Thalia democratica. Next base: position 27,917 of record NW_028139581.1, read on the forward strand.
TGACAAAAACATTTCAAAGTTACGATTAACTTAGTTCATTGTTAAATAAAAATGTTAAAAAAAAAACTACAACTAAACGAACAAACTATAACAAAAAATTTTAGACTTAATCTTTACATTTTTTCACTCAATTGCTAAAAACAGGCATTCAAAAACTTAATTTCTTCACCGGTTTGAACTTTTCGAACGAAACTACACGCCATTCATCTAACCTTGAAACCTCACTCAATTAGCTGATAAACATCCATATCATTATTTCAATTTCAAACTGAGTTGAAGGTGCATCACTGATTGCGGTAAACACTGAAGAAATACTGCTACACACGTTTACCAAATACTCAATACTAACCAACAATTCGACATTTTGAAAGTCAACCTCTGCGTCCTCATCCAAGATCACTTTAACAGTTGGCTGTTAGACAAGTCTGCTACAAAGTCAACTACAAACCTTATGACGTCATGATAAAACTGAAATTCATCAATTAGACAAGAAAACATTATTTTACACGAATTTTTTGAAAAGCATCATAAAATCATACACAGAAAAGCTGCGAACAATTCGATAATTTCACACCCTCATCCCGGACACATTATTGTTCGCAAGAAAACTTTAGTGGTCTGTTTGCTTTTCTATAAGTTCTTTGTTATAACTTAAGAAAATATAGATCAAAGCAAATCCGTCAATTTTGAGGAAAACAATTAGTACAGAGGCTTACATAATGCTTATGTAAATAGAATCTTCCTTCTGGGAGTACAGAACACCAACACTTTACTTAAACCATTTTTTCTCAACTTTACTAGAAAAGACAAACTTCTACAGTGGTATGTTTTCTTTGCTCAGATAAGTGATATTGTTTAGAGATTTGCAAACAGGAGGGGTAAATCTTCTCAGAAACTTACGATTTCGAGCAGTTAAGCGACCTGATCCATCAAATTTGACAACACATTAATGGCAGTCCTTCACTTCCACCACCACTCCTTTTTTTTCCACTTGCTAGGAAAGTTACCTGTTTGATTTAGTATCACAGCATGATCACCGCAGTTCAGTTGTGGCAACTATTTTGTGTTCTCACTTATATCTCCAGAGACTTAACATAACGAATACTAAGAGATTCTTCCTTTTTACTCCATACGTCACGCCACATATTTGAGATCTGTGGGTTATTGTAAGTCATAATACTCTTCCTGACGTAATGTAATAACTTCTTTAAATTTCGTCTCAATAGGATCTGTGCAGGGGATAGTTGCATCCTGGATTAGGTGTATTTCTCTGCGAAAGTAAAGCTTGTACCATTCTGTCGTTATTTAATTCACCATTTAGTAGACCAACGTTTTCCATTAACAATCGCTTAGTGGCCTTTACCGCTTGTTCTGCTCTACCGTTTGACATAAAATGATATGGAGATGACATACGATGGTGTATACCCTAGGTAACTTTTGCTGAAAACTCTGGAACATCATTTGAAGATATTTTAACTGGAACACGAAAAGTAACAAAAATACGACGCAAAGCTTCACATAATCCTTTTGAACCAGACTCATTTGTATCTAATTTTATTCTTTGTTGTTTTGTCCAACCTGTAAATCTGTCTGCTGCTACAAAATAATACCACCCTCTGAAATAAAAATAATCACAAACAATCGATTCAAACGGAACTTTTGGAATCAATAGTTCATTTGGAGGTAGGAAAATATTGCTTTGTGATTTGTACGGTTTTCGTCGCCATCCAGTGTGTAAAAGTACGTGTTTCCGTCCCTGTACCTCCTTTTTCTTCTTCGCGTTTTTGCGCTCGAACATATTTTTCCTATGACCTCGGCTGAAAAAGCCATTAAAGTTTTGTGTATACAATCCACCAACTTAAAGTGCATTTGACTCATCAGGATAATTTTGTGACTTTGATGAATCTTTTTACGGAACTTTATCTAGCATTGTTCATAGGCAGAACACTCAATATACCTCATATTTTTACTGCTCCAAACAAATTTATCAGTTGATTTACTACATATGCTACAAGTTATTTTACCACTTGGTTTTTGTTTGGTTTTCTTTAAGGATTTGTATACATTTGGTATATACAACCCACCCACTAGAAGTGCATCTGACTCATCAGCATAATTTTGGTGACTTTGATAAACTTTTTTACAGGACTTTAACCAGCACTGTTTACAGGCAGAACACTCAATATACCTCATATTTTTACTGCTCCAAACAACTTTATCAGTTGATTTATTACATATGCTACAAGTTATTTTACCACTAGGTTTTTGTTTAGTTTTCTTTAAGGATTTGTATACATTTGGTATATACAACCCACCCACTAGAAGTGCATCTGACTCATCAGCATAATTTTGGTGACTTTGATAAACTTTTTTACAGGACTTTAACTAGCACTGTTTACAGGCAGAACACTCAATATACCTCATATTTTTACTGCTCCAAACAACTTTATCAGTTGATTTATTACATATACCACAAGTTATTATACCACTAGGTTTTTGTGTAGTTTTCTTTGATGATTTGTATGAGAAAACTGAGGCTGTAACAGCGTGTTTTGACATTGCATCACGTGGCATCTTTTTTCCTTAAATAAAGCCGGTTGTCTCATTGACATTTTTCTCATCTAGATTTTCCCATCCTAGCACCTCTTTACGGATTTCCTCATCGGCTAAACCTGTTACCATGACATATTTTAGGATTATGTCTGTAAAATATATAATTTAATTATAGCCATCCTTTGGGCAGTTACATGTGTACAAGCATGTACTGGCTTTTCCCTTTAAGCGAGCAGCAAATGATCTAGTATTTTCAGTCAAATCTTGTTTTGCACTTAGAAAGTCTGATCGTCGTACAACAACTGAAATAGAAATAACTGCAAGCTGCTTGATCATCCTTAAAAGCTCTTACTCACTTAAATTTACTACATCTTCATTTCCTTTCAGAATAGCATCGCCTAGATCTTCCTCACAGCACTGGTACAGTTGATGGCCTTTTTCTACTTCTGTCATCTCCATGCTATCTTTAAAAATAGTCCACTTTTGTATAAATATGTTCCAACTCTATTCATTGCAGTCTGTACCTATTCGAGGACGGTCCATCTTTGGATCCTTTGGTTTTAAAGAATTTGCATTAATG
>NW_028139581.1:31149-60805 GCF_965202585.1 Thalia democratica
GACATTCCGAAACATTTTGTTAGCCAACAACTTTGCTAGCTTCTAGGCATCGTGTACTAAATCTATAAGTACAACGGCCGTTTCGTACGCGTTGAAAAATGGAGGTTGCTTAGGTAAAAAGAGTTAATTTATATCATCTTGTCGACATTTGAAAAAGCTCCTTTTGAAATATAATAAATTCTAAAATACTTAATAGTCATTTTATATGTTTTGATTTTTCGAAAACTAATAAAAAGATTTTAACTTCTAAAGGATAAACTATATACATTAAATTCTTTCAAGATATTTTAAAGCAGACATAGTTTCGGTCAAAGACTTCTTCAGTGATTATTAAAAAATTCTTATTTAAATAGAATATATTTTTACTTCTATTTGAATGTAATTTTTCAAATTAGCACTGAAGAGGTCTTTGACCGAAACTGAGTCTGCTTTAAAATATCTTGAAAGAGTTTAATATAGACTTCATAGTCACTTAATTGTAGTTTTGTAAATTTAAGTAGTTTGTTCAGATGAAAAATATTTTTTTACTTAATTTTTGTACTGTAAAATGTTTAACAGTTACGTCATATTGTTTTTTGTTTTTTTTAATAATTTTCATACCATTGTTTAGCAAAGTACTATTTATCAAAACTGTAATAGCTGATGAATAAAGCATTTTGCTTTAGGATACATACGTTTATGTTTTTTATAATCTACTTTTTTTTTAAATTATATATGTACTGTGATAATATTAAAGGTTTATATTTTATAATTTTTTTTAATTTTAAAAACTTTAATACCAAAAATGTATTAAAAGAACAAAATACGTAATACATATTTAAATTTGTTTTAAAGTTATAACAAATAATTTTAAAATTTAGTACTACTAACCATAAGTTAATAAATGTTATAAATAAAACTAAAAATTACATAGTCATCATTTAGATAAAATATATAAATAAAATTATCAATGAACTTTAATATGACTTTCTTTGCACACAATGAATAATAGTTTTCCGTTAAATCTTATCACTTTTTTACAATATCAATATTTGTTGTTTAAATGTTTACAATAAATTAATTTAAAACGTCTTTTCAAAACAAAATCTATAAAACAAGTTTAATCAACAAAAATTTATATGATTGGTTTTAGTGGATTTATGTAGCAATAACATAATTTGAAGTTAAGTCTTCGCTCGGAAAAAATATACAATTTCGAATCAAAGAAAATTATCGAGTGTATTTGAAAAAAAAAAAAATAAGTATTGTATCTTGGTTTCATAAAAACAGTAAACACTAAACTTAAACTAAAGAATTACAAGCTCAGAGTTAAGAAATTATCAAGTGGGGATTTCATTTAAATTTATTTTATTCTTTAAAGAAAAAATAATTTTATTTGCTAGTGCACTTTAAAATTTTTTTATTTTAAACTATTTATATTTATTTGAGTTTAATCCAGTAAAGTTAAATTTATTAAGCTGTTAAAAAATTCTAATCCTGTTGCAAACGTTTTTGGGATGCTTAATATATATATTTATGATAGCTATAAGTAATCTATTTTTTTAATTTCCTACTGAGTTTTATTAGCATTGGAAAAAACTTAAAATAAGTACAAAGTTTTAAAATTATTTTTATTAAAAACTAGTACATTTGTATCTAAAATAATAATTATATTACAAAAAGTTAAATATAATTAATATTAATTTTAGATAAACTACTTATAAAAAATATTCATTTACTTTTTAATTAGTTTCATTTATTTGACAATAAAGCTGAGCAAAAAATAAAAAAATAAAAAAGTTTTATATTTTACCAACTTTAACCACGATTAATACCACGTAATAGTGTATAAAAATATTTTTTTTACATAAACTACTTTATATATGTTACTAAACAGCTATATAACTAAATGCATCATTAAGTATTAATTTTAATTATTAAAATTTTAATTATTAAATGTTTTTTAATTTTCTTACATATTAAAATAAAAGTTTTAATATTTCACTTTACTTTATTCAGCTTAAAGTAACAATGTTTTAGTAACTTCACAATTAATAAACTTAATACGTGAATTCAGTAAGAAATAAAAAGAAAGTTAATATTTTTATGAGCATTGCTAGTATTTTTAAATTGATGTTTGATCAAAAACAATCTCAAACAATTTTAAACGCAACTTTCTTTATTCAGCATTGTCATGAAATTTTACGATTTTTTTACCTATATCTGCTAGTTTTTGACTTTTTTTAATATTTTGATAAAAATCTCATATTCTTAATGTTTTAGGACATTAATGACAACTATTTAAATAATTGAAATTGTTTGAACAACTTTCGCTATATGCTTCAATGTTGTCAAATATACTCAAACTTAATTTTTCATACAAAAAAATTTTAACAATAAGTTGGCATCACAAACTACTCAGATTTTAAATACTTACAAATTTATACTTATGTTTATCTATTATTTTTGTTTAGTAAAAGCAGTTATTCAAAAAAAAATAATAGTAATTAGCAAGACTTAACTTGTAGACCTAAAGTCTACATATAATCTACAAAAGCATTGTTCAACTATTAATCATTTATTTAGTTAAAAGTTACAGAATAAAAAATAAAATTTAGGGACCGCAAGTCCGACCGCCTAACAAAAACCTTGGACACCCAACAATGATTTTAGCTTAAAAAAAGTTGTGCAAATTACCGAAAGTTAACTTTTTTTAAGTTGTTTCAAACACAATTTAAAATGAAAATATTTTTGCATTTCGTGAACAGTAGTGTTCATTAAATAGCAATTTAAACGCAGGGTGCAATTGAGAATTAAAAACAAAATTGTAGTAAGATTTTATTAATTTTGCAGCCTGCCAAGAATTAGTTCTTGGTATATTTGACTTTTCTTTTAGACTTGACCATCGAATAGAATAGTTTTCCATTCCTTTTATAGCTACTCTAAGCATTTATTATTTTTTTGTTGACTTAAAAAAAAATAACAGAAAATACAACCAAACTTAACTTTTCAGTTCTAAATTGTTTTTATTAATTTTTTATTTGGATATACTATTATTACAACAAATTTATAACTACTTGCAATTTATCATTTTAACTCAAGATAAGTATAAAAAAAATTAACAAAAATGAATTAGGAAAATGGGACCATATACAAAGATTCAATTTCTAAGTAAATATAAAACAACAACTCTAAAAATTTTAAATGAAAAAAAAAGTTCTGAAACTTTTAAGTCAAAAATATTACCTTAATAACTTATTAAATTCAATTGAAAAAAAAAATCGACAAACTAAGGATCAGTTGCAAATGATTCGGCTCGACTAGTAAAAATGTTTAGACAAACTATTGTAATTAAAACTTTATTGCGATACTAGTTGTAAAGTTTTTCGATAACATATTTTTCGATAAATGCTAAAAGTAGCATTTTAACATTTTTTTTAAACGTTATTGTAATGTTTTCCATTAAATAATACTACAATAGTATTCTAAACTAAATGAATTTAAACTTATTCAATAGAAATAGTCGTTTAATAAGTGGTTCTAATTAGATAAACTTACTTAGCTGTAGATTATTATCTAGAAAATGTTCTACAATATTTTTTTTTCTATATAATAACAAAGAAGTTAAGTAAACATTATAGTTACAGGGGTAAAATAGACTTTAAAATTTAAATTAGTTTTATATAGTTAACTATAAACTTAAAATTTAGGAAAAGATAGAACATGTTTAGTTTTATGAACTAATATATTAAAAATAAAACGCTTGTTTTCAATACTAAATTTTTTAGATTTTTATAAACATTTGAGTTAAAGAATAAACAAATTAAACAGTTTTAATAAACTATCAGTAGTATATTTTGCCAGAAAACAACTAAAGAATTAAAAAATCAAAATGATAACATATTTTATCAAAAAAAAATAAAAAAGGAATTGAAAAAATGCTATATTTTACTTTATTTAGACTACTAAACACAAAAAATTGTAAATAACTTTTATAAGGTCTTAAAAAGCAATTGTTTATATGGAAATGTAAACATATAGTTCATGAATTTAGTTGTGTTAAGGTAATTTAGAAGTTAAAATCAATAATAATTTAAAGTCAAAACTATTTGTCATTTTAAAACATTTAAAAAGGTTCTCGCTATTCATCTATGTTCTGCTTGATCAAAGGATAAGAAGTATCTTTACAACAGCTGCAATTTGACTCTTCTTTACCTAATAATAAACATCATTAAGATTAGATTTAAATTAATATGTTTACGTTTAATCTAACTCGATTATTTTTTACTTTATTGATAAAGTTGTGTAAAAAACTTTTTAGTTTATTATTGTGAGCTTTTTATTACAACTATACACTTTTCATTAATAAGTGATTTTCAAAACCAACCTTGCTGAGCAATCTGACTTCCATAAAAATTATTTGCAGATACCATTGAGCTGTATGGCTGTAACGATGAGTAATTACTTCTTGATGTAGAAGAAGATAAATCTAAAACTCCTGGTTGAACTACAGGGTAAGCTTGTTGTTGATAACCCGAAACATACTGTTGCATTTGTGGATTGTAGTTGCTAGGTGGCGCGTAAGAGGCCTGTTGGTAATTTTGGAACGACTGAGGATCGTAAACTGATGAGTTATTATACTGAGGATTGTAAACATGTGGATTGTAAACTGGTTGGTTGTAAAAAGCCGTAGGCTGAACAGGAGTAAAAACCGATGGTGCTTGTGTATCCATATTCTGTTTATAAAAAAAAGTATTACAAAAATTTATATGTTTAAAAGTAAATTTAATTGAAACAATGTCTAATTTCTTGATTTTTTTTATAAACAAATTTTTCACTTTATTAAACTTATTTTTTTACATCTTAACTTAAAAAACAGTGGTAAATAGACAAAAAAAAATCGAAGTTTTTTTTTTATCTGTTAACTACAAACTAAATTAATAAACTACTGTAAAGCATTTTATAGTATAAAACTATTATTAACATTTTCATTATTAGTATTAATATATTTTCTTTATTATTTAAGCTTAAGTAAAATACTAGTTTTCAATAAATTTAGATAGGAAATATACTTGATTTATATTTAAATTAATGCTTTCAAAACAGGACGAAAAATTCTAAATATTTGTTTTTCAAGAATCATCAAACTTAGTTGAAACTTCTTATTCGAAGTAAGTATAGTTTAGAAACTAGTTGACTATTTTGAAAAAAAACTTGTTAATTTACTTAAAGAAATAAAAAATCACTTAAGTTTTTAAACTGACTAAAGCTGTATTAGCTTATTTTAAAGTGTTTTTTAAATTAAAAAATTATTCAAAAAAAACATTTCTAACTTGTGCTGTAAACCCATAAGTAGTTGTTTTCGATTTATATTCAAATTTCGGAGCAAAATATGTGTTGTTCTGTTGCTCATTGGAACTGGTAATTGGGCTGCTATATTCTTTTAACAAGAAAACTTTAAATAATGTAAATAATTTTTTAAGAGTTTATTTATTTTATTTTTTTATAAAGAATTTTAGTTCATTTACTTTCAGAAAATGAAGATTTTTTAATTAACATTGACAAAGTTTATTGAATAATAAAAATTACAGCTACAACAAAGTTTAATATGTGCAATTGTAAATAATTTTTTTTAAACATTTTTTACAAGATATTAAATTTATTTCAAAAACTTAATTATAGGTAGCATATTTGATTTCTTGTCTTATAACTTCTTAATTTTAAAATATTTTAACATTTGTGACTCTAATTTAAAGTAAGCTTCAACTAATGTCTGAATAAACTATGAAACCTTTTAGCTTATTTATACTAAACTAAAACTAAATTTTTATTTTTAAAACCGTGTATAAATTATTACTGAATTCAAAAATTAACAACTTTTTTAATCTGATTTAAAAAATTTCTATCACTCATGTTAATTCAACTTATTAATCGTTATGATAAATATATTATAGTTTTATTGACAGTCGTTTATATTGATTAAGGAGATTGAAATTAAATATTATCTAAGTTTAGCTGTAATCTATAAAAGTTTTTAATAAACTATGTTTAATCTTTGCTTCTTTTAAACAAACTTATGGCATTCGTGATACATTTAATTCTTACTAAAACTTAAGCAAAACTTAATTTGAAAGTAGGAACCAATAAAAGATTTAGTACATTATAAACGAAATCAATATAATGAACTAACTAAATTACAACGAGTACAAAAGACTAACTGCTTTTTGGTCGTAAAATTTTAGGTAAAGTATGACTGCAAGACTGTGGTTGTTCCAAAGTTGACATGGTAGCTGAAAAGTTAGGATAAGAATTTGCATCCGGAGTCATTACTTGACCTGACATCTGAGAAGATCGCCTTCCTGAAAAGTTAGTTAAAGGCTTGTCTTGTAAATCCAGACTACTCAAAGTTGCAGGGTTTGAACTAAGTTGGGAAGAAGGATTTATTCGATCAAATTCATCTATATTGTCAGAATCACTTAAGAGAGAACTATTTCTTTTTTGATAGTCTTTGTATAAAGGGTTATTTGGGTTTAGTACGTTGCCTACTTTTTCACGCAAAATCCTGCTAACAGAAGAAACAGAGGGGACATTGTGCAGATTACAAACTCCATCGGTGAGCAACCGGTCCCTAATTTCCCTCGCGAATATTGCAGGGTCTTCGACTTTGTAATCTGTTATCTTCTGTACGACTACAGGGGTCGTTTTTCTCGGCTTGCTGCCGCCAACTGTACCTGGAGCTATACTTCCCGTTTCGTTGAACCTTGCTAATATCTTACTGACGCAACCGTGGGACACCTTCAGGTTTCGGCTGATATTGCAGGGCTGCACGCCTTGTTTGTAGAGATCAACTATTTTCTTTCGAGTGTTGTGCGGTAGCGGACGGCCGTTGTAGAAAAGTCCCCCTAATTGATTTATTTCTGCATAGCCATCAACTGTAAAAGAAGTTTACTAGAGTTAAAGAATAAAGCATGAGTTACAGCGACTGAATATCAATTTCGATAATAGTAATGATTGCTAATAAATAATTTAATATAGTGTTATATCAATTTTTTAACAAAGCTGTGTTTGGTCTTAACCTCTAAAAAACCATTTATATTCAAGCTTCTTTACAACTCATTTATATAGATAGCTTACTTTTTACATGAAAAACTTTAATCTTTTTCTCAAATGTAGCTTGAAACTTTCTATTGTTTTAAACTGACAATTAAATATATAGCTGCAAATAGTTTAAACTACTAGAATTTTTATTAACTCGATATTTTTCACCTTTGTAAATTTCATCACTTTTTTTACAGCTTTTACCATGAAATCAACCGAAACGAAATTATCACTACGTCATAGTGAAAACCTTATTGGATGATTTTTTAATTATTTACTTTTATTTACTATAATAGACATAAAAGTTTTATGAATTCATACAAGTGTTTGGTATTTCCATAAAAGTCTGACAATGGTTCAAAATAAAAGATTATAACATGGCCAATACGATTTTTATGAAATTTTCATTTTAATTTTAAGCACTAAATATCTATATAAGTAATATTAAAAATAAAAAATGTACTATTAATCTGTTTTAATAAGTTTGCTTGAAAAATATAATTAAAGGCAACAATTATTCGTCTTTTAGTATTTAAAACAATCTATTTAAATATGCTAATAAAGCATTCCCACTTTTTAGTTTTAAGAATATAGTTTAACAAATTTTATTGACTTGGATTGAAAATTTTTACTAAAGACTAGCTCAATTTTGAATAAAAAAAATGCAGTAATAATTTAGATAATCTATCAATTTTAAAGTTTTACATTAATCTTGTAAACTATCACAGGAAAAATATTTATGATACGCTATGAGGAAAGGTTTTGTTACAATCAATATATTCTTAAAAACCTAACTTCTTATTTTGTTAATAAATTTAATTATTTTATAATTGAATGACTACTTACTTCTAAAAGTTTATTTCGACGAATTAAAAAAATTGAAAACTTAGTATTTAAATTTAGTTGTTTTAGAGTTTACTCTAAATAAAAAAAAAATAAACACAAATTTATTTTTTTATCAATAGTTTTCATTAACAAAATTTTTTTAGATATTAATGACTTACTTTTAATAAATAATTAAAGGTTTTTTACTGTATATATACATATAATAATTTACATATATTTATACCTTTACCTCTTGTTACTGTGTTCCCCGTATTCACTTTCTACTTTTGATATTCTGGATAACATTTATGACTAAAAGCAGTTTTTTAAAGAATATGTCTTAGTTTGTGAATGATTTAAATAATACTGTTTGTAATTTAATAATAAATTCAAAACACAAGAGAAGTAATCACGAAATAAATTGTAAATCTACTATTCAATTTTGTTGTTAGAATACATCTGTTAATAACACTTTAAAACTAAAAAAATTGAGAAAAGCCTAAATAGACCTAAATAAATTTTAAGCTTAATTTTGTATCTAATTTAGCTTTTGTTAAACAGTAAAAAAGTTTCAAATTTTTACATACTTTTAACCTCTTTAAACAATCGAATACAACTTAAAACAAATACATACTTAAACATACAAAGAAAAGTATATGATTAGATAAACTAAACCACCTTCCATAAAAGCCTATTGTAAAAGCTTTTATATAGTGTGTTGCAAACTGTTGAATTCAAAAAATAGTACATATATATTAAAAAGCTTAAAAATTTAAATCTCTACTGTTCAAGTTAAAATTAAATTTCACTGTGCTTAACTCTAATACAAAAGTTATATAAAAACAAAATTATTATTTTAGATGTTAAACATTAGCAATGAAATTTTCCTTTACAAATTTTTTAGTTATGTCAGGATGATTTTTCTGTAACTTTTGTTTTAATAATAATCACAGTGCAGCTCAATAAGAGATTTAACAGCTGAAGATTAAATCATTTAGCTTTATGAAGCATATGTATTATTTTTTTTTTGAATTCAACAGTTTAATGGACAAAAGTCAGAATTTTCGATGCAACAGTAGAGATTAACATTAGTAACACAAAAACAATAACTAATGTTCGGTTATTTTACTGTAGTTTCTACGCATTAAATACTTCATCAGAACAATAATAAAGTTAACAACAATTTGATTTTTAGAATCACAACACATTTTAAGAGGAATATTAAATTTATTATAGCTGCATGTAAGCATTCGAAACAAAAATTTTTAAGACAATAACAAAAAATTAAACTACAAAAACCTTCGAGAAAACGTGCAACTGCAGGAAAGAAAATGTTCTTTAGACAACAACTGCAAACAATATAATTTACCGAGCTACAGAAAATAAAAACAACATAAAAAAAATTTACGTTAGGTCAACCAGCACAATTTTGAAAAATAGTTACAGTAACCATAAGGCAAGCTTTATTATTTAATTAAAAAGACATACAAGTGATATATCAAACTCAGTTTGGGAACTAAAAGACACAGACAAAGATAACAATTTAAATGGAAAATACTCAGCAGAACTTAAAGAAAACCGCAAGTAACAAAACATGTAATTTATGTAGCCTGAAAAAAGAACAAAAAAAAAATTGAAAAAAGTCATCGTTAAATAAAAGGAAAGGAAGAAAGCAACCCTGTCTCCACATAAAAAATAAGTATTTTAAAGAACAAAAAAAACTGGTCAAAAAACAAAAAAAAAACTAAAACTAAGAACTAACAAGAAAAAACCTAAGTTAATATGTTTTTAAGATTGTTAACTAAAATTATTCAAGTTAAACAGCTGTAAGGAGTTTAAGTTGCTTAAAATACCTTTTTAATTAATTTAAAACTTTTACTTTTACCAAAAAAAAATTAGCTCTTTATTTAAAACTTTTCATTTCAAACCATCCAAAACGGTGGTTGTCAAACGTCGTAATTTAACCCTTTAGTGAGAGATGAGTTGCCGTGAACAAAAAATACATGATGACGTTTAAATGAATGATAAACAAAATTAAAAATGCTAAACAATTAAAATTGCAAAAAATCATTAAAAATAATTTATAACATTGAAAAAGAATATCTTAACAATGGTAGTTTTTTAAAAAGGTTTTTTTAAATTAACCTCTTGGTCATCTTTAAATCGGATTTTAATAAAATTTTTAATAAACAAACTAAAACATTTTGTAATAAATAGCTTTGTTGATATTAGTTTAACTTTGCGAACTTTTAGTACCGTAATTTACAAAAATGATAAATCATATACCATTGTTACAAATAAACGGTTTTCAGAATTAAAAGTAGTTTTAATGTTTCTCATTTATTTATTTGTTATCCTGTCCACGAATTGTATTTTTATCGACGGAATAAAGATAAAATGCAACTTAATAATACTTTTAAATTTCAATCTTTTAGTCTATTACAAGTATTTACTTATGGTTAAACTGCAAGTCTTTTATTGTGTTAATTCAATTAAAACAACAACGTAATTGTTTTAGTTATACATTAGTAGCTAAGATTTTAGTAATTGAACCAAACAAAACATTTCTTTTAGTTTCAAGTCCTTTAAAAGAAGAAAATAATACTTCTTATTCAATTTTATTTACTAAAAACTTAGTAACAGTCTGTTTAATATGAATCATGAACCTTATCTTTTAAAATTTTAAACTAATTTAGTTAACAGCTGCTTTGGGTTTAATTACTTAAATTTTTTTTTGAATATTATTTTTTTACTTTTAGAAAATAAAAGACGTATTTGTTCTTTATTGAAAACGTTTGCTTTGAATCATCAAATCGAAGTTTGTGTAGTTTTGTTATTTAACCCTTTTAACAAGTGATGTATTGCTTCTTTATGTAGACAAAAAAAAAACCATTTCACGGTTGAAATGCAGATATTAAATTATTTAATAAATCTTTTAAATAAAGCATCGAATGTTAATTAAAGTAGCTTTAGTTATGGCAAAATGTTATGTTCACCATTGAACTTTTTCGATAACTTTCGTTTATCTCTGACAAATCTATTCTTATTTTAAATTTTAGAGTTGTCTGTTAATCTAAAACTCTTATTTTTGATTTCTAGCAAAACTATAAGGTTAAAACTTTTATAATGTTTAATGTTATCAGACCTCTAAAAAACGTTTTACATAAAGCATTTTAATAAATATTCATACGCGAAAATAAACAAATAAGTTAAGAATCCTGGTGAAAAATAAAAACTATACAATTTTTTTTATCATTTAAACAATTAAAGTTGTTATCAATAAAATCTATGTAAAGGGTTCCTTGAAACTTTTATTTTCATATATACTACACGTATTTCAGAGCTGTAATAAAATAATAACGTACTTATTTTATTTACATATAAAGTAGTTACAGCCTTAAAATGAAAAGAATTATACACTAGTTTTGTTTTCCTTTTTAAGTATGTGTTTAAAAAAAAGTTTATCTCTAAAAACAAATAACGAGTCTATAACCTATTTGTTTCGGTATCATGGACATCATAGTTTGGTTCGTAGACGCAAATCCTATTTTTTGTCCTCGTGTTGGAAACCGTTGCATTGCTTTTTGCTTCTTTCGTTTTCCAAAAAAAAAATATATTAGACTAACTTAACTTGGTAGTTTATTATGTATTAAACGGATATAGTAGCAAATAAATGTTAAAAATAACATGGCCCTAGTGAATACAACTAAACTTAATTAATATGAGTTTTTAAAATAGTTATGACAAAACAAGTTTTCATTTTACTAAAATTTGATAAAGTTTACGACATTTTCATCAAAGTTGAAATTAAAAGTAATGTGTGTATTACTAGTTTATGTATCTAAAGATGATTAGAAACTAACTTAAATCAAATAATGATCACAAAAAGGTCTGAAATTTAAAAAAAAATCTTAAATTTAACTATCTTACTATACTGTTTGATTTTGATGTAACAAACATTTCATACTCAATCTTCAAATAGCTTTTTTTTTTCTGTTTTTTTCAAAGTTCCCTTTTTCAGTTCTCTCAATATAAGCTATAAGAAACGAAATAAGCTATGAACCATTAACTGAAAATTTTTGTTAGCAATCTACTGGATCCATATCGGAAAAAATTTCCGGAACACGCCGGATCTTTATGTTATTGGATAAATTAGATCACTATAGATAATTTAAAAAGATAAAAACAATAATTATGTTTAATGGAGTTTTGAAGTTTACGCTAAATACTACAAAAATGTTTGAAGTTTATATCAGATAATACAGTAAAGTTACTGGAGAGATTCCGGAGTTTGAATAAAAGTAAAGATTTTAGATGTATTTAAGGCTAATCTTGAAATATATAACAAATATAGGAAACAATCTAAGAATTTAATTGGTTCCAACTGGTACTTAATTTCAAAATTAGGATCCGGATCTTATTTTAAAACTATTATCCGGCTTGATTAAGTTCCAGATTTTAGTTTGAAACTAGGATTTGGCCGGATATTTGTTTAATGGGTCCGGTATATCACTAATGTTTAAAAATAGTAAGGCATTTTTCTCCGAAAATCTACCTTTGTAAAGTTAATATACTTAAGTTATTTATGCTTTTCGTATTTTAAAAACTTTTATTGTTGAAATAGTTCAACTACTTTTAATTAACATTACTTAAACTTTTACTTCGATTAGGAGCACCTTTAATATGGGTAGGTGATATAAATGAACGAAGGTACGAATTGTCACTAAAAAACTTTTGCACAAAAACACTGTTGCACCAAATTTTTTTTTCAGTTTATAATTTTTTTTACCACTATTACCCATAACCCTTACCCTTGGCCAGTTAAGTTTAATTCATTTTTTTACTCTTGTGCAAAATCATTACTTCAGCAAAATTAAACTTTTGTGCAGAATAACCTGTGGTTCAAAATTGACCCATCATGCAAAAATGTCCCTTTCTGCAAAGTTGCCTTCTTTTAAAAGTGACCGTTCGTGCAAAAGTTACTTTTTGCGCAAAGTTATCTTGGTTCAAAAGTGACCCGTAGTGCAAAAGTTACTCTTCGTAAATAAGTGTCTTTGTACGAAACTGACCTGCCTTCCTTAAATATATGTAAAAAATTAGATTATAATACATGAAAACATTTGTTTTAACACAATTTATCAGTTAAATAAGACTCAAACTATTTTAGTACAATCAGGATTTTTGTACATTGTTACTTGTTATGTTTAAATAAAAATAAACGTAGAAATCTTAATAAAGAAAGCAAACTAAACATGTCAATAAAAAATGCATAATTTAAGCTATAGCTAATGCCTAATATTGAGATAATTATAAAAAGCCATAATACAAAACACAAAAATAAAAAGCCATATAAATCTTGTAATACCAACTTAAAGGTGTAAACTGCATTTCATAATATATAAAAATATCGTTGTGTTATGCTATTATATTATATAAGATAATATACAAAGCATTAGTCAACACAAAAATGAAACCAAAACATATACATGACAAACTTCTAACATAATAATATGGATATTTCATCACATGACATAGCAATCAATTGCAAACCTGAAAGTAAGAACTAAAATTAATATGTCAATTCAACAGAACTTTCAAAATTAATAGACACACAAAAGCTAGAGGCATCAGACTATAAAAGTTGAAAGTTTCTTAAAGATTCAACAGGCCTAAACAATGCAGGCTTTGCTTAAAGGAAGCACTTCTGATATTACAAGCAAATACTAACTATATGAAAAATCAGAACTCATTGGAAGGAACAAATTTCTATTGAGGAATTAAAAAAAAAGCTAACAAAATAGATATCTTTTACGGATGTTCTAGCTTAATATAATTTTAACTAATTAGTTAAAAACAAATTCTTTAACATGTCAATTAAAAGCTAAAATATCAAGTATAAGCTTAAAAGTTTGACTTATAAAATTTTTAGAATTATAAAATTGCATTTTTTTGGATTGAAAATTCCTATTTTCATAAATTTCTGGCACTGTTTACAGTCATGAATTATAACTTTTAACTTTCTTGTTTAGCAGGTAATCAAAAAAATAAACTTACTTCTAATTACTTTTTTAGTTTAGCAAGAAAGAATAAGAATGGTTTCTAGAATTAATTAAATATGTACTTGTGATTTCTTAGATTAGTTTGAATATACGTCATGATTATTCTGGTTCTACCGTATTTTTATTTAGCAAAAATCATTTTTTAAAAATACTAAACAACTATGTAATTTATTAAATTTATCTAGAAAAATTTTAATAAAATTACGCCTAAAAAAGTATAAAATATAAACAAATTTAACATATGCTCAATACATAAAAAAATGTTTTTATTATATACTAAAACTTTATTAACATAATAAATTTATAACTTGGATCCATTTAACTCTAAATCGTATGTCGGAATAACTTTTCAAACCAGTAAACTTAAATCATTATATAACAAACAGAAATGTGATTTAAACAAACGAAAACAACTTATTATTTTAATTAACCATAAACGACACCATTTTAATGGTTAAACATTTTTGCTGCACTTTAAGCATTAACTCGTTGATGACTTTAAAAGTTTTTCGACAAATACAGCTTTAAAGTTTCTTCTTTGCTGATTGATTTACTTTCGGCCTAAATCTCCGTTTCTTGCCACATTTGTTGAAGATGCTGTTGATTGATCATCAACTTTTATACCAATAACTTGATGAGAAATAGAAGAAGCAGTCAGAGTTGGCTGGTGTTCAACTTGAGCAGTTCGAAGTAGAGTAGGTGGAAATTGAGCGATGGAACTTGAGAAGGCTGAAGTAGAGTAGGTGGAAATTGAGCAGGTGGAAATTGATTGTGTTTAACATCAGGAGGATGATAAACTCTTCTAGGTGGATGTTGAGTACTTGGAAAACTAGTTGGTAAATTTTATCTAAAAAAAGGACGACTTTTTGATGACTTAACAGAAAAATCTTGAACTCCTGGTTGAAATTCAGGATGTGAAAGGGGATTTTGGGCAGGTTGTTTAGAATATGTTTGCTGTTGGTCACTTAAAGCACTCTGAATTGTTTCCCGCAGTCTTCAGCCTCCCTGTTTCCCTGGAGCGACATATCCGGTTATTTTGAACCTTGATGAGTTTTTACTGACTCCTCCGTCACACACCTTGAGATTGTGGCTGATGTAAGAGGACCTCTTACTATGTTGGAAGTGTTCGGCTATTTTCTTTTGGGTATCGAATGGTAGAGGACGGCCGTTGTGATAAACTTCACCTAACTTGTTCACATCTCCATCGGTATCAACTGAAAAAAACAATTTAAAGATTATCGCAGTTTATCTAATCATCTTTCATTCATAAGAGTTGTTGTTTTATATTTACAACATTAAATGCAATGGTTTAATAAATCTCATGGTATTCGTTTAATCTAGTTAAACTCTAAAAATGAATATTGTTATTATGTGTTAGCTTATGTATATATCTAAAATCAAGTTTCTCAGGAGATTTTTTTTCAATTTTAACAAAAATATTTTCATTAGTGGTTTAAGTCTTTACTTTGAATTTTAAATCAGTTTTAGTTTAAGTGAAACTTGCGAAAACTTTAAATATTTAAAATTTTAATAACTTGTTACTTTTTACCTTGAGTGTTATCAAACATTTTTTGTGATTTTAATCATGAAAACAACCGAAGCAAAGTCATACCTACTTCACAGTGCAAACTTAAATGACGTTTTTTTTATTCTTTCAAATTAAAAATTCTGTATATCAAGTTAAAATACATTTTGTTTAAGTTAAAAATAGTACATTTATTTAAAGTTGAGCTATAAGCAAAAA
Source organism: Thalia democratica (assembly GCF_965202585.1). Taxonomy (NCBI): domain Eukaryota; kingdom Metazoa; phylum Chordata; class Thaliacea; order Salpida; family Salpidae; genus Thalia; species Thalia democratica. Next base: position 46,855 of record NW_028139581.1, read on the forward strand.
AAAATCACAATAACCTCTAAAGTTTTTGAAAAAAGTATGGTTTATTGAAAGCATAATTTAAATAACTTTCTTACTATACATTAAATATTTAATTAGTTAATACTTAAGTGATTTAAGTTTTAGTATGTACTAAGTAGTAAATTTAAGTTTTTAATTTATAGAAAAGTATGTTTGTGTCTAAACATAAAAATTATTTTCTGTTCTTGCAATATAATTTAACAATATAACTGGTTGATAAAGTGGTTAAAGAGTAACCAGTCAATATCTAAGAAAAAAAATATTTTTCTGCCAGTTTTTGATCAGTTTTGTGAGCAAGTATTAACTATTTGATAAAAATAAAAACTGAATAGTTTTTAAATAAGTCATAACTTTTAAAACTCCTTTATTTTATAAAGTGCAAATTTCATAAGTACGTTTATCAAGTTTTTGACTTTAAAAAAGTTTATTAGCTAATGTAAACACAAGAATTACTAAGATTTAACACATGAAAATAAATAAAATTTTTAATTCATCTTTATATTTTTATTAGGCAGAGTAGAACAACAAACTTATTGCTTTTATTGTATATTTTTACAGCTTTAAAAGAAATAAAATAAATCTACCTACTTCTTTTCTTAAAAAAAATATTTATTAAATAATTATATATAGATGTATAACAATTTTTACCTTTCGATGCTTCATTCCCTGAACTCATTTTTTATGTTTGATTTATTTAATCTGCACATAACTTAAAACAGTGTTTAAAATGTTTCTAGTTTGTGTTTGACTAGATTGCTAACATTTGATGATCAACATCAAATTTGAAAGATGATGTAACAAATCATTTCATCGAGCGTTTCGAAACAATTAGTTAAGTTTGTTAACAGCACCTCTTTAATTTAAACCACTGATGATTTCAAATTCAATTAATTGTAATTTTAATTACTTTTTTCGACAAGCATTTTTTGCATTTGACTAATTTTAAGTGTTGCAAAAAATCATAATTTTTATTTAAATTGCTTTCAAAATGGTATGAAAAAAGCTTCTTAGTGTAATAGAAACTAGTTTTTCTACTATCAATATGCTTTAAACATTTAATTTATAAAAATAAACACGTTTTTTAACGAAAAATGTTTTTTGGTTAACTAAACCAATTAGTTTTTTATTGAAAGCTTATGATGAAAAATGATTTAAAACGAAATTTGTTCCAATTTGAAATCGTAATTAAAGCCCTAAATTTAAAATTTATTTATTTTATATATAAATCAAAAAGTTACATTTTCATTTTATTTGAATATCAAAATTATGATTCATGTTTATTCAGAAAGTTTATCGACTATTTAATAAACATACTATGATATAGTTTACAAACTTTTACAGTATCAAATTTCTGTAAAAAGTTCTTCGAGGGAGCTTGATATCTGTCGTTTTAAAGTAGTTCAATATAAAAATTACACTGCTTTAGATATATATATATTTATAATGTTATTAAACGAATATGAGCTACCTAACTAATTTTAATTTAGTTAAAAATGCATGAGGTTTTTATTTTATCTAACTGCTTGATATTAATGTAACAAACATTTCACACTAAATCTTCCATAAAGTTCTCTTGTTTTCTTTTCTCATTCCGTTTTTTCTAAGGTTCAATTTCCAGTTCTCTCGATGTAAGCTAAAAAAATGGAGTTGGCTGCGTGCTACTATTTTAAAATATTTTTGAATAGTCTACTGGACCCCTATCGGAAAAAATTATCTTGCTCCCGCAAGGTCCTTATACTGTAGTATAAAGTAAACTACTAAAACTTAAATAAAATTTAAAAGTAAAAGTTTTAATTAAGTGGAATTTTGAAATTTACTCTGGATACTACGAGAAAAATTTTAAAGTTATATTAGCAATTACAAAAAAATTTTGACCCTTAATCTAAACAAGTACATCAACAGAAACAGCTTACAACTAAGCTATAGAAATATGCTTTTATATTGAGATAATTAAAATGGCATCACAGAAAACACCAGACGAATAATAAATGCTAACTTAAAGGAGGAAACTGCAAACAATTAAAATAATATACAAACATTAGTCAACACTAAAAATTAAACCGAAACATATATGACTAACTTTAAACCAAATAAAGAAGAAACTTCCATTGCACAACACAACAATCAATAACAAACCTGAAAGTAAACTACAACTATTACGTCAATGCAACACATTTACCAAAATTAATTTATACTAAAACTAGAATCAGACTATTCTTGAAATTTTTATATTCCTTAACCATACAGACTTTGTTTATAAGAAGCACATCTAACACTACAAGTAAGCACTTACTATAAGAAAAATCAGCTTTCATATGAAGTTAAAGACATAAGAATAAATTTATGTGGATGAAATGAAAACAAAGAAATAGCTAATTATGTGGATATCTTAAACAGATGTTGAAGTGATGTGATAACAGAAGATTACTACTTATATAAAAATTAATCTATAAGTGTAACAATTGAAAACTTAAATAATTTAAGTTCTTAGTTTATTACAATTGTAAGCTTTTCGGATTGAAAATAACTATTTTTTTAAATGAATGCAATTTTTGGCACCTCATAGTCTTGACTATATATTTTTTAAACTTTCTAGTAAGGTCTTTTAACAGCAAACCAGGATAAACAAATTAACAATTAGATGAACTTTTTTTTTAGTTTTAGTTAAGCAACAAAAATTGAATTTAGTTTCTCGAGTCAAATATTTGTTATTTGTTAAATTCGGTTTTAATTTACGTCAAAATTATTCAGGTTCTACCGTATCATTACTTTAGCAAAATCATTTTGTATAAATGCAAAACAACAATGTAATTTATTTAGAAAACTGTTTATAAAGACGAAAAGATGAAGCAGTACATAACTTAAACAAATTTAACATATGCTCAATACGTATAAAAATGTTTGGCTTATATATTACTAGTTTAATAAAAAATTAAGTTTATATCTTCTACCAACTTAATTTTTAATGGTATGTTGGGATAACGTTTCAAACTAGTAAACTTAAATCAAAATAGAACAAACAGAAATGTGAGACAAACGAACGAAAACAATTTATAATTTAAATTAACTTTATACGACACTATCTTTATGGTTGAACTTTTAAGCTTCACTTTAACCATTACCTAGTTGATGATTTTGAAATAAATTCGACCAATTAGGCTTTATTGTTTCCTTTTTGTTGCTTCATTTTCGGTGTGGATCTTTGCCACATTTGCTGAAGATGGTGATGATTGATCATTAACATTTATATCAGAACTAGACGAATGAGTTTGATTTGGCTTATGTATAACTTGAGTAGGTGGAATTTGAGCAGATGAAACATGACCAGGTAGAACTTGAGCACGTAGAGCTGGATTATGTTTAACATCAGGAGTTTGATTTTCAGGATGTTGAACCAGAGTAGGTGGATGTTGAGTATGTGGAAAATTAATAGATGAGCTTTGTATTAAATTAGGACGACTTCTTGATGACTTAGCAGATAAATCTAGTACTCCTGGTCGAATATCATGATATGGAGGTGAAAATTGAGCAAATTGATGTTGAGCAGATCTATGTTGAGCAGGTCGACGTTGAGCAAACTTATTTTTAGCAGATTGAAATTGAGCAGGTTGTAATTGAGCAGGTCGACATTGAGCAAATTGATGTTGAGCAGGTTGGAATTTAGCAGTTTGTAATGGAGAATTTTGAAGTTGAGCAGGTTGAAAATGAGCAGTTCGACGTTGAGAAAATTGATGTTGAGCAGATTGATGTTGAGCAGGTGGAAATTGAGAAGGTTGAAGTTGAGCAGATTGAAGTAGAGCAAATTGAAGTTGAGCAGAAAGATGTTTAGCAGGTTGAAATTGAGCAGATTGATGTTGAGCAGATTGAAGTAGATAAGGTGGAAGTAGAGTAAGTAAGGTTTGTTGTTGGTAGTTTGAAGCATACTGTAGCATTTGTAGAAGTTGAGTGTAGTTGCTTGGTGGCACAAGAGAACTTTGATGGTAATTTTGAAACAACTGAGGATTGTGAAGAGCTGGTAACTGATTTGAAGTAGATGGTGGTTGTGGTGTTGTCATTCTCTGTTATGTTCATTAACAAAAGTTACAAAGATTTTACTAGACTTAAACCGTTACGTTTGTTTTTTGTCTGTTAAATTAAAAAGTTTAATTTAGAGTAAATGAAAAAAATATAGAGTAATGATTAATTTAGATAAAATCATTCTTATATTAATTTTTTTTAAGATTTTACCTTTTAAAAAGTTTAGAAAAACGCTTTTTTTATTGATATATATATTTTTACTTAAAACTATATTTGTCACCTTGATACTATAACAAATTTCATAAAAAAAACAAAATAAGTTTATTCAAATTGAAAAAATATAATAGATTTCTTTACAACTCATTAGAAACTTAATAAGTGGGAAACGTTTGAAAATCTGAAAATATCTATTTCATCTAACATTTAAATAGTTATGACTATGATTTTTTTTTTCATTTAAAATAAGTAAAACTGAGTACTATTTATACTCGTTTTTCAATACGATTTAAACTTAGTAAACTGTTTTGCTAGATGATTATAGTAAAATTACAAGTAAATTAATTATTCAGACGTGCACTTTAGCTTATAGAAACAGTATTAACTTGCGGCCCATAAAAACTTCTTTTCAGTAGATCCTCTCTATTTCGATAAACGTTTGTGTTGTTCGGCTGCTGATTGTAACTGGTTGGTGGTCTGCTATAACCTAAGTATTGAAGTTAATTTTTACTGCCTTAAATTCTGATAGTAACAGATTGTTACTTTTAAAATAAAATTTTTCAGAATACTTAGTTTGGACATAATATAAGAGAATAAACAAATCTTATTGGATTGTAAATGTTTACAGTAAAAAAAATTTGAGTGAAAATAAATACTTATTTTTTAAAGTTTTTAAAAAATATTAAATTAAATATGTTTGAAAACTGTACACTAATATTTTTTAAATATTTTAACATAATAACAATTAATAATTAAATTTTACTGAATGTGAACTTAACTGTTTTTCTTATACTATAGAAATTTTTTTATCATGTATACTTTATATTACATAATTATAAGTAAATAGAATAAAATTCAAAATCCTGTATTAATAGTATAGTATGTTTAAGTTCATATTTAAAAACTGAATTGATATTTTTTCGAAAGGTAGCTAATATGTTTCAGCTAAAACTAGTTTTTAAATTTTCATAAATAAAATAACAGTTAAAAACTTGCAAAATAATATATTTTTAATTTGTCTATTTTAATTTATACAGTAGTTTTACTTAAGTTAATATAGAAAGACCTGAATTTGTCCTAGTAGGTGAAATATTATGATCGGAGGTGGGAACCATTTGACCTGACTTCCGAGAAGATTTAATTCTTAATAAACCAGTCGAACTGACGTCATTCTCGTTCCTTTTATTTTGTGCTAAACCTCTTGAAATTACCCGGCCTGGTCTTTGATGGAAAGAAGGAGTTATGCTGTTTAACTCCGCAAAACTGTCAGAGTCACTTACTAGAGAACTATTTCTTTTTTTATAGTCTTTGTTCACAGAATAATCAGTTTTCAACTCGTTGCCTGCTTTTACACGCAATAAATTGTCATTAGAATTTATAAATGGGACATTGTCATTAGCACCGTTACCAACCAACCATTCCTTGTCCTTCTTAACTAACTCTTTTAATTTCTGCATGACGCTTTGGTTCAAAACTCTCGGTTTGCTCTTTCCCATCTTCCCTGCAAGGATACCTCCGGTCTTTTTGTGTTTAGACAAGTAATTATCAGTGGTACCCCTGGATACATCGAGTGTTTTTTTTCAACCTCGTCTTGCCTAGTTTGTTAAGCTCAACAGTCATATTCTGAGTTACTTCTGGTATTTTACGGCCCTTGTTAGAATCTCCACCAAGTTTTTTCACTTCTTTATCGGAATCATCTAAGATACCATATTTAGGTCATTACAGTTTATCAAATAAATTTCATACATACAGGTGGTTGTTAAATTAGATTCAAAAAATTAGTGTAACAATTGAATTAATGGTTTTCGTTTAAGCAATAAATAAAAAGAATAATTCGTAAATAAATAAATTGTACAAAATGCTGTTATGCTAATAACTTATGTAATTATCTATAAACAAAAATTATAGACAGAAACTTTCAGCTTTATTTAAATTTAATGGTAGTTTGAGTTTTTATTTTGTTTTGTTTTAATAGTTGTGCTGACAGCTGCATAAATTTAAAATACTCGAAATTTTTATAACTTGATACTTTTAACCTTTGGAATAATCAAAATTTTTTTTTTGACTTTTATAGTGACAATAACCGAAGAGTATCCCTACCTATGTCATAGTTTGAACCTTATTGATTGATGTTTTATATCATTCTTTTATATTAAAAATTAATACCTTAATACTAGTACATTTGTAAAAAGTTTGGCAATAATCAAAAGTAAACATTTTCACAATGGTCTCTAAGATTTTGAAAAAGTAAGTTTTTTAAAAGTATAAATTAAAACCTTAATTTTTTTCAATACATATTAAACATAATTAAACATTATTAAACTTAATTTTTAAGTTTTTATACTTAAAACGAACTAAGTCTTACTCTGTTCTAATTAGCATGTTAAAAACTTTTTATTTGGAGAAACATTTGTTTGTGTCTAAATGTTTAAAATAAACTGTTCTTTTCTTGAAAAATGATTCAACAATAAAACTGAATGATAAAGTTGTTGAAGTACAACCGGACAAAATTTTAGAAGCAATTTTCTGCGAGTTTTGGATCAATTTTGTAAGCAAGCGTGAAATATTTGAGAAAAACAAACACTTTGAAATTTTTGTTTACAGTTAATCGTTTTTAAACTTATTGTTTTTCAAAGTAGCAATTTCTAACTTAATTTAATCAAGTTAGTGACTACTTACTTCAAAATATTTAATTAGCTAATGTAAACTTGAGAATTACTAAGGCTTATAACATAATAATAACTAAAATTTTCTAATTTATCTTTATTATTCCATATAAAAGATTAAAACATTAATTTTTTGCTTTTATAGTATAGTTTTCAGTGCAAAAAGAATTAAAACGAAGCTATTTCTTTCTAGTCTAATAAAAGAAAATTTTGTATTTAGTACGTTTTTTACATGTATATATATATAACTTTTACCTTTTGATGCTTCGTTCCCTGAACTCATCTTTGCATTTAAAAGTGTTTATTCTATATTATTTACAACAGTTTATATAGCATAGCTTTCAAACTTGTGTTTGAATAGATTGTTAACATTTAATATTCAAAATTAGATTAGAAAAATAGAACAAATCATTTTATTGAGTTTTTTGGAACAACTAGTTAAGTTCGTTAAAAGTATTTTTTTAATTCAAATCACCGATTGAAGCTTTAAAAAACAAATCTAATTTCAGTTTTTTTTTATGACAAGCATTTTTTTTTGCATTTAGTTAATATTTTATTTTGTTTTTAAAACGGTTTTGAAAAAAGCTTTTTAATACGTTAGAAATATTTTTTTCTCCTATTAACATGCATTAAATATTTACTTTATAAAAAAAGAATTTTTATATTAAAAGTTTTCTTATCTTTAATAAACAAATAAGTTTGTTTTATCGCATATGACTGAATGATCTAAAACAAAAGTTGTATAAATTCAAATTGTAGTTAAAGCCTTACAATAAGAATTTATTTTCAATACAAATATTAAGAATTTATATATTCATTTGATCGGAATAAAAATAGTTTTAATTTAAGCCTTTGATGTAATTATTGAGATTGTCAAATAAAGTACAAAACAACATTAAAATTAAACTACGGTTATACTTATCAAAATTATTAGACATTAACTTTACTGACTTTTTATTAGAATGAAGAAGTACTGGATATATTATGTTTTTTTTTACAGGTTAACTATATAAATACTGTAAGTGATTGAAAAAACAAACTTATTGCTTTTATTACACACTTTTCAGTGCTAGCAAACATTCAATTAATGTTACGTATTTCTAGTCTAAAAACAAAAACTTGTATTTATTAAGTTATGACATATATGCTTTCTAGAAACGAGTCACTTTTGCACGGCGACTCTTTTGCACGCAGGGTCACTTTTGCACGAAGGGACACTTCTGCACGGCGTCGCTTTTGCACGGTAACATTTTTATACGTCAAAACTTTTTCACGACGTTACATTTGCATGGCGACATTTTTGCAAAGCGTCACTTTCGCACTGCGTTATATTTTCACGGATATACTTATGAACTGTAAAAATTTTAAATAATCAGTCAATTGTGAACGGAACCTCACTTTTGCACGCTTCTAATTCATCGAGCAAAAATACTTTAGTTTGTCTATATTTATTGAATGTTTTTTTTTGTTTATTAAAACAAAAATTGAATTTTATGTAAATTTACCTTGCTTAAAAATATTAGATCTTTAAACGTCAATTAAAGTTTAAACTTAGTAAGTTTAAGTAATATTAAAATTAAAAAAACAGAGCTGTTAATAAAATTTGACTTTATTTTATTAGTTAATGTTTTTATAGCTTAGCTAGTCATAAACATATAAATGTAAAAATAAAAGTTAAAAATAAAAACAAGTGCCTGCCTTTAGTGCAAAACAAGCTTATTAAAATGCGTGTAAAAATATATAATTATTGTCAACTATTACATCATTTATTTTCATTTAAACAGTTTTTTTAATTTGTTTTGAATAGTTTCATAGACTGTTTTAATGAAAAAATATTAAAAAATTGTTTTATATAATTTTTTAAATCAAGTAAACACAGTTTTTATTTACAGTACAGCGTAAAGCACAAAAGCTAGTTATTTTTGTTTAAGAGAGAATAAATAGCTTATTAGTTTGGAAATATAAATGTTTGAGTATTAAGAAAAAATAGCTACGATAAGAGTAATAAGGATAAGTTATAAAAGCAAATTCTGCTTTATTTTCAATAAATTTTGATAACTTAAAGTTTTTAAAACTAAGTTATGAGCTTAGTTTATGTGTTAAGATTTTTAAAGTTTATCAAAAATATCTCATAACTAGTTTTATAGCGGTTTTCTAAAACAAAAATAAAAACGTACTGCCTTTTGAAGTGTTTAATCTTATTGTTCTTTTATTTACTATAAACTGCTCAATTAAGTCATTCAAGCAATTCAAAGCATATTAAAACAAAGTCTTTGAGCTTTTAAGTTTTTAGTATTTAAATACATACTAGCAAAAAGATAAATGACAGACAGTTTGTTTTTTACTTTGTTAGGAGTTTTGTTTAAATTTAAAAGTTAACACAGTAAATTAACTGTTTACAGTTTATATGTACATAAAATCTTTATTAATAGCACGACTTATCGCTAAGTATTAACCGAAAAAAAATCATTAACAATTTTATACGTGGTTCCGACAATTTTTACTCAACTAATTTTCGGTTAAGTTTAATTCTAAAAACAAGACCTGCAATAGATCGAAGTAATGCGTTTTAATAGTCATTATTATTTTACTGCAGTACTGTTAAATAAAAGTGTTCTGAAATTAATATACAATTAAATATCGAGAGGGGTAAAATTAAAGCACAAGAAAAGTCTTAAGCCCAGACAGCTTGTGTTGTATCGGTATATACTTTTAAATACTTGTTTAAGCTTCTAAACACCTGTTAACAGAAATAAACAAAACAAGAATTTCATAGCTTTCGTTGTACAACTACTGCATTACTTATAAAACAACAAACGTTTTGAAAACATCATTTGTCAGTATATTTTAAAGCTTTTATAAGCATTTGCAAAAATATTCGATTTGGATTTGTTAATACATATGAATTTAAACAACATATAGTATAAAAGTTTTATAAAACATAACATCAATTTATTTGTACCTTTGCTAAACTAAACTTTTCAATTTTATTAGAAGTTTTTAAACAGTTGGCTTCTTTAAAAAAAAAACTAAGTTTTTCAGTTAATAAACTGCTTTAAATTAATTTTTTTTTTGTAAAAATTAAATTGTTAAATAGAAAAATATTGACTTAGGAATGCGAACGTATAAAAAAGTTTATTAAAAAATGTTAAAATTTTTAGAATTATTGTTTTAAATCATAAAAGGTAGATTGTAAATTTAAACGTCAAAAATTAAAAACATAAGTATTAGTATACATAAATTTTCATTATATTTTCTTTTTATTTTTTTATATGACTTTACAGAGATAACATGCCTTTGTTTATAAGACAATAGTTATTAATAACTTTTTAATAACCGCTTTTATGTTTTTTTAATAATAGTATTGAACTAGTAGGTTAAAACATAAGACGTTGTATTATTCAAGTGGTTATAATAAAGTTATTATTGGAATTTATTTCGATTAAATTAGAAAATATTTGTATTTTTATTATTCATTTGTATTCTTATATATTATAACAAACTTAAAAATAATTCATTTAACAGTGTGTACTTTAGTAGGAGATATATTTAAAACAACAATTAACATAATTTGATGTTTACGATTGTTTCTTTTCTTGATAAGAATTGATAGTTTTTTATCTAATATTTAAGTTAATGTTTTATTTGCTGAATGAGATTTTTATTCAATATTGTTTAGCAAAAAGTATAAGGGTTTTGTTTTTCAATGAACGTTTAGATAAGCATTAAACACAACAAAAAGTATGTATAGCAATAAACGTGTATAAGTCTAATATATTTTTACAATATAAGTTAAATTAAATTTCAACTTCTTATTAAATTTTAAAAATATTGAATTTTAAAAATAAGTTTGAAAAATTCAAAATGTTTTACCTAACATGAACTAAGTTTGTATTATATTCTATTTGAAATTTGTTTATATTCATTAATGTATAAATTAAAAATAGTAAATTTGACCTAACACTAAACTGAAATAAAGAAAACTAAACAATTTGTAGAAATAAAAAAATAAAAAAATGAAAACAAAACTCAGAGGTATTTCAATTTTACAATTGAGTAAAACTGAGATTATAGTTCATCTAATGTTTTTAAACATTTTGTATTTGTCAGCTATTTTCATAAGTACTTTATTATTAGCACAATCTATTCTTGTGTTTGAATACTTGAAATTAGAATCCAGATTTCTGTCAGTCCTCACTTGTTCTATATTAATTCTAACTTGTTGTGTGTCACTTGTTGGACTGACTCTTTCTTCTCTGACAATCTACAGGCTCTACAGAAAATTTGAACCGAAAAAGAATTTTTATTTCTTGTTTTTAGTTGTTTTGGTGTTAACTGAAATTTTAGCACTCTCATTTACTGTCGGACTATTTATCATAATATTAAATGCTGAAATTGTTTTGAAAAAATTGTATACTAAATGTAAAGACATGATTGTGGAAAACTTTATAGTTAATCCGCATATTAATTTGTTGAAATGTAGGTGGTGTTGGAATGACAGAATGAAAAGTTTGCTATCGCCTGACGTAGTTGTAAGATTAAAAGAGTACAATATATTAAACAAGAATACTATGAACTTTTGGCTGGTATACAAAACATCGCTGTTACGATGTCTCTATTATTTATTGTAGCAGTCAACTATTTGTGTGTTCGTTTAATTGTAATTGTTTACAAACAATTTTTGGTTAGAAAAAAGTGTAATATTTGTTTAATTATATAAGTTTAACATTTGAACTTTTATATCTTTACTTATAGTTATATTTTTAGATACAAAAAACAAAACTTCAAATATTTTTTTTTTCACTTATATAATTAAATTTTTATCGATTTTTCACAAAACAATAAATTAACTTTACTATTTACAAAACTTTTTATTTACTTTTTTGTATATAATTTGTTGAGTATTTTGATTTTTTCGTTTATTTACACTTTAACTCGGAAAGTATGTATCGATGAGAAATTCAAGTTTACTAGTTTTTATCAAAACATTTTTTTTTGTGTTTTACTAACACTTTTGTTTGGTTTCCAGTTGTGAATTAAAATTTAAGTGATCTTATGTTATGCATAGTTTTATAACAAAGTCTACTAAAACTAAATTATCCCTACACCAATTTCGAAAAGTTAGAGCTTAAAGTAATTTTTACCAGTATTTATTTCCAGTTTTTAAATGAAACTAATGTACTAATCAAAATTTGTTCTTTAAATTAAAACTATGTAAAATATGAGTATTAGTCCAGATATAAAATTACAAGTTTTAAACATTCAAATTAGAAAAATTAAAATAACTCATTATCTTTACAAAACGAGAAACATATAGTAAAACTTCTTTTATAATCTTAACTAAAAATCTAAAGCAGTAGAATTCTTTCAAAAACCAAATTTATGAGCAAGAAATACCTTCCAATGTAATATTTAAAAGTGAGTGAATTTTGTGCTCAAAAAACGTCAATGTTATGTTAATCTCACTATATTTAATGTTTTTGAAAAAGTTTAGTAAATTTAAGTTATGGTAAAGTAAATACTGAAATAAAACTTAACATTGTTTTTCTAAGTTGATGTTTTTGTAGCAAAGCTTCATAGCAAAAAGTCAATGTCGTGTAATTTGCCTTGCTGAAACAAAAACTTCGATAAATTTTATTAAATATTTTGACCATAGTGAACTCAAGTAATGTTAAAATTTTAAAACAGAATTCTTCGATAAAGTTTAACACTACTTTTATTAGTTAGTGTTTTTACTCACTTTTTAGGTATAAACATACAAATGTTAAAACAAAAGTTAAAAATAAAAACAAGCCCTTGCTTTTTAGCCAAATAAGCTTATTATAGCTCGTTTAAAAAATATTTCATTATTGTCAGCTAATAATATCATTTATTTTGATTTTAATAAATCTTCTAAATGTTTTTTAATTTGTTTTGAAAAGCTTAACAGACTGCTTAGATAAAAAGAAATAACGACATATTACATAAAGATAATACTGAAAATATGTTCACTAAAAGTACTTTTTAGTTTTTAACCATACTTAAATAAGATATTACAATTAAAAATAGAGTTTGTTTTCATTTTATAAATATGATGGCAAAATTTTATATCGAAAGGAAATTGTGAACAGAAATTGAAATAATTTTTACATAATGAAAACTACTTACAGTAAGTAAAGTAGTTAAAAATTAAAAGTAATGTTTAAATACCAGCTAATAAAATTTAAATTTAGAACATATGCATCTAACTATTAATATTTACTTTTATTCGTTTGTTCATAAAATCTCACCCCTTTCAACTAGTTTTAAAACAGAATAAAACATTGATCTATTATTAATTAATAATTTTTAATGTAAAGTTAAGCTTTTATAATATTAAACATAATACAATAATGAATAGATAAAAATTAACAAAAAAAATTAAAATGTTTCTTTTACTATTATACTTTTTATCAATTTTACTCTAAAATTAATGTCTGTACCATGAAACTTTTAATTTAAATATTTTGTACTACCAAAAGACTTACTATTTTTCATTAATTTTATTAAAACTGATGCATCTAATTGCTTTAACAAGTTAAAAACTAAGTTAAAAAAAAAAACAAATTTATCAGAAGTAAATTTTCATAAATGAAATATTCCTTAATAAATAAGAAATTCATTAAAACAATGAACAGTTTTAAAATAATATATAAATAACAAAATTTTTGAAAATTTTTTCAAAATAAGGACCGATAAATTTCTTTTATATAAAAAATTATAATTAAACAATGGTATTTTAGTCTTTTTAGTGAGTCAGTAACATAAACTTATAATATATACATACTAATAGTTAGTTAGTTTCCTTTATTATCTCTTAAAAAATTATAAATTGAAAAAAAAACAACATATAACTTTTATTCTGTTGCAGGCATCGGTTTAAAATTATAATTTGGTATAACTATACATGATTCTAAACATTTAATAGGTAAAGGTTTTAGAACTAACTTTTATCTTTTGATGAGTTAACAACAGTATTTACTTTTAATATTTTCTATCATTATCATAACAAGCCC
>NW_028139582.1:0-60421 GCF_965202585.1 Thalia democratica
TTATAGTTGCTTGTTTTATTACATTTCTTGTTAAAAAAAGTTATTGTATGTTGATTTTTTATACATATTTTGGAATAACTACGGCCCGTGGAAGACTTTATCTTAAATTCAGTTTTATTTTTTTTCGAATCACTAAAGACTAAAAGAGACATTTTGTAAGTAGTCGAGAATAAGTAAAATGAATATGTATGGTTGAAACAGTTTTTTTAAGTGGTCGATAACAAAATAAATTAAACTATTTTTACAAAATACAATAAGTTTTAGAACATATTAAATTCGCAATTAATAAATGTATATATCAAAAATTAAACTTGAATTTATTATGTAGATTAATACATATTAATATAAGAAATTATTACTTAAAGTTTAAACAAGAGGTAAATTTAAGACAACTTAATAAAAAAGCTAAAATTAGTTTACAGAAAAATTAAAAATAGTTTTATATCTTTACGTTAGTTTTCCACCCATTAAATTTGTATTTATTTATTCATAATCAGTTTCTTAAGTTTCATAAAAGTTTTAATAAGCTTATTGATTCCATATAACAAAAAAATTACATTCTAAAAACTTTTATGAGCGATATAAGGTTATTTTAATGGTGTCAATAACTTTATTTTACTAAATCAGTAGTAGTTGAAATCATTTAACTTTATCTATACACAAACTAATAAAGGTATTTGTTACTCAAAGTTTTATTTTGTTATTAAAAACATAGGTTTTCAAAACATGCAAATAGATTATTTATTAGTATTTTATTATGTTATTTTTTATTGAACCTTTAAAAAGTTAGTTCACAAAACGATTGACAACTTTTAAAAAAATGGTGAAAATAAGTAGGCTTTATTATTTATAATTTGGTAAGTATCTTATTTTTTAGGTGTTATATAATTTTTATTTGTATGCTTAAAACTTTAAGTTACCTTTATCTGTTTTAATTGCTATAATACAAAATTAACATAATATTTTATTTAATAAGTGTACATTTTAAGCAATTTAATATAAACAATTATTAAATTATGGTTTTATTTACATTTATGTTTACCTACATGATATTTTAAGCATCAAAATTTTATTAAAATAGTTTAATATTAATATAGAAATCTAACAAGTTTTAAATGAAGTAAATAAGTTTTTTCAAAAAAAAAAATATTTTAAACGTCTGCAAAAAATAAATAAATATTCAAGTTTTTATTTTGATGACATCGAGTATTGAATGCGCAAAAGTTATATAAACATCCAAATATTACGGCCTTATATGAAAGTATAAAGCTTAAGAGATTTTTGGTAATATTATGAAGATTTAGTTTTTTTTTACATTATGCATTCATAGTGACTTTTAAAGCTTTAGCTTTAATCTTTAAAAACAAGTTATATAAAGTTTAAGCTTTAAAAACTAATAAAGTTATAATTATTACTATTAGTTTTAGTTAATAATTAAGAAGCATCATATTAATCTTCCTTCATAAGTTATACAGAACATAAACTATCAACTATGAAAAACTTTTGTTTTATTTATTAAACATTTTAAAAACCTAATATTATAGAACATTTGTTTTATAAACCTAGTTAAATTTTTAGTGCCTAATGTTTTTGATTTACAAGTTTTCAGTTTTACTAGGCATACAATTTATGCAAGTTATGTTGTTACTATTATGTTTAATGTAGTTATGAATTTGTTTCATCATTTATATAATTTTATATTTTTAAAGTATTAATATAAAGTTAAGAATCTTGTTTTTTTTTTAATATTTTAAATAACTACATAATGCTTATTGTATTAAGTTTTAGTTTTTGACTTATAATTCTTTTAAATTGTTAATATTTCTTTTAAGTTTAGCTTAAAGTTAATAATACTAATGTTATACTTTTCTTTTTGTAAGTTATTTAAACAACTATATATAAGATATAAAAGATATTTTAATTTGAGTTTTAGTTACATTTGTATCTAGCTCTGACATTTTTATTTCAATCTTCTAAGATTCATACAATGTTTATTAAATTTTAATAAAATCAATATGTTATTAATATAAATAAACAAGTTTTAAAGTAAGCAGTATTAAGTTTTACACTCTACTGAACATTTGAAAAATACAATATCTTAAGTATTATTGAAACGTCTTTTCTTAGTTTTAGATTTTTCTAAGTTATCCTAAAAATATTATTTTAATTTATAATGGTACATCACTTTAAGATAGAAAATATAAAGTTCATATATGTTTCTTGTTTTTTTTGTTGTTTACTATAACTATTTTTAATTTACAGTCAGCTTACTCATAACTACAAATAAGTATAGCTTCTAATATCTGTGTTAATTTTAAATAAGTTTATATGTCAAACAAGTTTTTAACTATGCTTTAAACTTTAGCTTTAAAATTACTTTAGCTATGCTTTAAACTTTAGCTAATTTAACATATAAATGTAAAAATATAAAGTAAAATGATAAAACTTTTTGTAAATTTAATGTTTAGAATTCAGTCTAGGATTATTAGAAGGTCTGAGTATTTACGGCCTAAAACAACATAAAATCTAATTAATTTACTATATAAAATATACTTTATGTTAAGATAAAAATAATTAAAAACAAAAAATAGTTAGATATGTATGTTCTTTACATAACAATAAATAAAATATTTACGTAATATTATTTTAGTCATTTACCTGATAACTTTTTTTAGTTGATTTATATAAATTTTTAACTAAACTAAAATATTTATATTGATACAAAGTTTCTAAATAAACTTACAGCTTAATATTTTTTTGAGTATTAAATATTAGCTTTGTAGTGAAGATTTTAAATAAAACTAGATAAAGTTTTTATAAAAACACAAAAAAAAATATAAAAGCAATATACAGCAACAAACGTCATACAGACGATATAGCATCAGTCATAACCAAAATTTTATAAAAATTTATCAACCTAATCAAATAAGTGCTAGGTCTTTTTTTCAAACATTTTACAGCTTAAAGAGGCTGAAGAGGTGTGATTTCAACTTTATAGGTATGCAAAAAATTAAAACTACTATTTAAAACAGTTTTTACTGTTAAAAGAACTAGTTACTCCTAATGTTTATTTAAAAATTTATTAAAATGTATGTAATTTATTAGAACCACTTTTAATAACCCGAATCTTACAAACTAAACTGTTGATTTGACTGTACGTAAAAAAATATTTGTTTTAATAGGTAAGAAATTGTTCTGAAACTTTTTTCTAGAGTAATGCAGTACCTGTAAAATAAACGTTACAAAAAGTTTTTCTTATTGCAATAAATATTATATTGACTATAATAACTTCAATGTTGACTTTAACAAAACTATTAAATTTTACACATTTCTAATTAAGTTTGTGTTTTTTAGTTCATTAAAACATAGAGTAAAGACAATTACACATCATTACCATAATCTATGTTAGTTTAAAGTTTGAAGTAAAAAATTATGCTTTTTAACAATTGTTTAATCTATAAATAAATTTTAAGCTGTAGAGTTTGCGATGTTATAGAAAGTAAATGTTAAAAACCTTGTTACAATTGACTACAGTGTTTGTTATCTTGGTTAAACTGTTTGAAAAGTTCACAACAACACTACCTTTACAGTAAAAGAACAAATACTTTTAAATTTTACAAGACAACCTAAACTTTCACTATAAAAATTTGTGAGAGGAAAAACTGTTCCTCTAACTAAAAAGTTTATTACATCAACACTTATAAGATGTACTATTGAATTTTTGAATTAATATGTTTTTAAAACAGAGTAAAAGATAATTAAATGCGTAAAATTACAAAAGTAATCTCTATAATTGTTTTCAAAAAATCAAAACACATAACATTATACTATGCAAGAAGTCTCAAAGCAGTAATGATCTTATACAATAGTCCAGCGTAAAACAAGTATACCAACTATTATTATATAATATAATTTTGAATAGAAATGGTAACATGATTACGTAAGAAACCATGTTAAGCATTATTACGTTAAAACAACTTTGTAAAAAAACCTGATTAATATTAAACTAAAAAAGTATTAACAACATGTTGTGCATAAAGCTAACAATAGTTGATAAATGGAAATAATTTATGGACGTTTTTTTAAACTATGTTTTAGTAGCTATTTTGGAAGATACTAAAAACTAAACGGAAACTGATGTAAAATGCTTAATATAAAATTAAAATAGACTCTCTTGTTTATTGACATGAAACTTAATTCTAAATGCAGTTCTAATTAAAAGCTATGGTCTAATCTTACTTAAGAAAAGTATGTACAAGTTTTAATTATATCTCTAGTAGCACAACAACAAGATTGTTTGAAAATTTAATAGTTACTTCAGAATTAAATTAAGCTACGTTTTTTAACTACATTTTAGCTTAAGCAATGTTTGCTTTAAAATTAACTAGAAGAAAAAAGAAAGATAATTACAGCTTTTATGATTATTATTATTGTTTGTATATTGATTTTAAAACTTAACTGGAATTCAAGTTCTACCATAAGTTTAATCTTAATATTTAAATTTATTTGTTTAGTTTTTAAGGTTAAAGTTTTGAGTAAAATTTCGTTTTTATTTAAATTTAATAGTTTAAATGCTTTTTTCCATGCTGTTACATACCTTTGTAGATTTACTTAAGCACTGACGACGTCTTTGACCGAAACTTAGTTTGTAAGATTAACGCTTAAACCAATATATTCATATCTCTACTAATTTAAAACTGTTTAAACATTACACATTGTCCGGGACATAACTTTATACTGTATCCTGGTGTATGAATCGATAACCGAAAGGTTTTTTTCGTAGACCAGGTCCTTAGACCAAATATTTTGAGCGTATTTTTTTTTCGTTCAATAAACAATATATATACATATCTAACTAATAATAAAAAAGCTTAAATTTTAGAGCTGTCTATTATAAAAGTTATTTTAAAAAGGTTTACATAAGTATATTCATTGAATATTTTGTAAATAATTCATAAGACTTAGATTAAAAATTTATAAATATAAAAATATTTATTTTACAATTTATTTTTATTTAGTTGTTATACAGCAACTTCAAAATTGTTTTTTATGTTATATAGTTTTTTAATTGGCATACTATTACAAACATTGGTTTAGCGAATTGTTATTGATTTTCATTAACTACTATAAAACTTATTTACTTTAGGATAATGTTACCTAAACTATTCACTTAAGGTAAACAATAAGTATATTATACCTATTGTTAATTATGTTTATTTTTACCAGTATTTTTATACAAACAAAATTTAAATTGCTTTTCTAAGGTAACTTTGTTCTCTTTATTTATTATTTGAAACCAGTAGTGTTTAAAAACATACTATTAATATTTTATTTTTCATTATGCTTATTGCTTTTTGATACTCAATTTAACTATTTTGAGTATATAATAAGATGTTAGAAATTCATAATGACAAACATTTACCGAGATAAGAAAAAATAGTTTTATTATTTTACTAACTGTTTTTAAAACATAACTACTTACACATTATAACTTACACAATTTTGTAATTTAACAGTAAAATAGATAGTGATTATTAATTAAAGGAACAGCTTGTACTCTTCTATATATACAACACACTTCGAAGAATTATCTTAGAAAATTACAAGTTCCTATACTTTTGATGTGAAAATAGGTTTTATTTTTAACTTAACACAACTATTTAGTAAAACAGAGATGTATTTATAAACTATCTTTTTATTCAAGTGCTTGCTAATTTATTATTTAAAGTTTAAAAATAAGAAGTAAGCCACATTTTATGCAATATTAAAAACTTTAGATAAATAATAGTTAACTAATCCAAAACAGCTTAGAGTTTAAAATGCTGTAACTCTAGGTTTAATCAAGCTAAAAATAAATAATACTTTTAATTAATAACTAAATTATTTCAATACGTGCTGAAAGTTGGGTAGTTTATTTAATTACTTTAAAGAATTTTAGCTTGCTTTTAATCAATAAATATTATGAGCATTTGATTATAATTATTAATCTTTCTAATACAAAAACTAGGTATAGTTTATATTATGACTCACATATTCATTATACTTTTTATAAGTTTTAAAGAAGTATAAACATGTTTTGTATATCTAATTTAAATACATTGAGTATTTATATATAACAAAACTTACTTTTAGATAGGTTTACAAATGACTATTTTTACAAAAAAAAACTGTTTGTACTTTAAGATCAATGCAACTCGAGTATATACGACAAGTTGGATAACTTTTTTGTTTTTATAAATTTCAGTGAAACTTAACATAGGTATCGTATACCTTTTAGATAATAATTTTTAACGGCTCGATATTTAATATAAAAATATTTCTTTTTATATAAATACTAAAAATTATTTTCTCACCAATTTCTCATGACATCACTTTGAAAAAGTAAAAAAGTTTTTAAGTGCTTCGTGTAATATAAAAGCAAAAACTTTATGATAGACAATGGTATACTATTACTCAGTTCTAAGAAACTTCTGCATATTTAAATTAATAACTGTTAACAAAATATTAGTGACGTCATAAATTAGTTAACCGCAACACCTGAATTAACTAAAACTATAAATATAAAACTAAGTTTTGACAATTAACTTTGAATTTTATACATAATTTTGATAATAAAAATTTAACACAGTTTGCAAAAACTGTAATGAAATAAACACATAATACTTAAATTACTTGTTAACTTTACTGAAAATATTGTTAAGTTATTTTATCTTAATTTATTTCAATAATGTTGAGCTTGTTTGTATTAAAACATTATTATTGATAAGGTTTTAGTTTTATAATATCAAAAAAAATTTGAACTGCTTTTATTTTAAAAGTAATTCTGAATGAAAAAGGTATGCATAATTTTAAAATTATAATTATGTTAATCAAAAGAATGGTTTTACTTAGTAAATAAGTTTATCTAGAAGAAAACAAGCTACTTTTTTCTTTAAATTCATTATTACATTTAACAAATACAACTATAAACTAAACTTACTTTAAATAAAAAAATTTATATTAATAAAGTTTAAAGTAAGACATTGTATTTGACAGTTTTTTTTTTTTGTTTTTAATCAAGTACAGCGAGAATATTATAGTTTTAACTATTTCGAATCTTACCTTGGTTGTGTGTTGTTCTTCGTGATTTTTTTTTTGTCTTTTGTTTTAAACAAAAAGTCTTTTAAAAAAAAATCTATACAAACTTATAAGTGCTAGTTATATTGCCTAAAGTACTTTTAAAATTTCTTCTTCAGTAGGCAATTAGAACTGAATTAAATCAAAATTTTCTTGAATATATAAAGTTTAAAAAAAAATCAAAATATACGATTAGAAATTTTTGTTTAGCAGACCGTATCAAACCCACGAGTATTAAGTAAATAAAATGTATTTTAATTAAAACTTATAAATTAGGAGAAAAAGTATTTTGTTTTGAGTAAGGGTAGGCAACGTACGGCCCGTGGGTCGGATCTTGCCTGCAAGTGAGAATGACCAAATCATTTTTTTTTTAATTTTCAATGGAAATCGGCCCGCGAGTGAAATTTACCGATGCGCAAGTCATGTGACTGGCCCGCAAAAGTCATTGTTAGAACTATTTATTTCTTATATTGTAATTTAAACAAATAAGTTTAAAAAAAAAAGTTGAGTTAAATTAAAGTTTTTTAATAAGGAGTAATAAAAAACATTATTTTTATAATACTTTCTCTTGGCATCATCAACAATATATTAGAAATTGACCTTTTTTTATAGAAATTTTATAGAGATATATTTACTGTTTTTTAAATATACAAAATGTTAAATAAGCTTTTTTTCCCAGGTCAAGAAATTCTTAAAAGCCGTTTCTCTAATTTAAAGTAAATAAATATAAACCTGATCAGCGCAAGTAGCAATTAAAGGAGTTACTAAAAGAAGATATAAGAATATATAATAAAGCTTTCTTTAACGAAGTAATTTTTTTTTTTGTTATACAAAACATTAATTTTTCTTAAAAATGAAGTTAATTTTAACTACTGTATTTTGAATTTAGTTAATTAATACTAATTATTTTACCTTGATATATATGTTAACTTACAATGTTTTAAATTAAATATAAATAAATTCTTTTTTTTTTAAACTTTTTTAATAAACGGAAAACGGTAGTGGTTGTAACAATTAGTATATAATTTTGTCTATTTAAGTGTAAATGAAATCACTTACAAGAACTAATGAAACTTTTTCATATATTTGCCAATACAACTAAATTATGAATTAAATTATTGATTTTAAAAACTTTAAGTTTACTTGATTAAAACCTTTATCCTAAGAATTAAACAGTTTAGTTAAGTAATTAATTTTTTGTATTATTTTTTACTTTTGTGATTATTAATAGAGGTGTGGAAATTAAATATTTTTTTTACGGTTTTGGTGACAAAAATTATTATTTACCACCAGGTATTATCTTAAAAAAAGGATTATTTTTGTGCTCTAAAGTTTAAAATGCTTGAGAAAGCGTTTAAATAAAGCTATAAAGAACTTTAACAGTTACACTCAGTTGTTATGAAAAGCTAACAACAAAAACTAGTTTCACGATAAGATTCTTAATGTTTGTGATCTTCAAAATTATTGACTTGTTTTGGCAAGCGTATTTAGAAGAGGATAAGCTGTTCCTCAAAAATATCTTCACTATCTAATTTATTGTTTAATAGACTAAATTAAATTGTGTAATTTATATTGTCACTTAATTATATTAAAAATAGTTAGTCAAATACAAAAGTAATTTTACTTTCTTTGGTTAAACTTTTATATTATTACTTTATAAATTTTAGTAAATTCACAAGGTAGTTTACAGTTAACAATACTATCTAGTAGAATTAAGTATAAAGAAAACGATAAATAATAATAATACTATTTCTAATATAGTACTAGTTTTAAATGCTATAAAATTAGTATAAAATTTATTCTAACGAGAAAATAATTCAGCATCTTGTTTTGCATAAGACGATGACACTTTTAATTGTATTGTTGAAAGTTTAATATATCACAAAATGTTAATCAATTTCTATGTAGAATTCAGGTTGTTTATCTTTAACAGTTAACCTTTAGTTCGAACAAAAACATAAATATTTGACATGTTCTAACAAAAGACTTGTATTTAGTTTTAGGTGGCTCTGAAAACCACACAAACGCTTTTGTTTAGTTACTGATTATGAATACGATCAACATTTAGATTTTGTATATCATAGTAATTGTATTTTAAAGTTGCTGTAAAGCAACTAACATTTTAACTTGAAGCAAAAAGACTTGTAATTAATAGTTTTTACTTTCACTGATCTATATATTTTTAACAGAATGCAATTATGTATTTATGCAACTTTTTTTTATCATTTAAATATTTTTAATTTTTTGATGTTTATAGTATTTGATTTGTTCAGTTTTAATTATCTTCACACTACTTTAATCTTAATAGAGATGATTAAAACTATTATAAAACTCTTTTAAGTAACATTAACATTCAAATATACTGATAAAACATTACTTTAACTTAATATTAAAATAGTTGCTGGTTTTAGTTGTAAAACCTACTCCTAATATATCAAGATGGAATATTTTAAGGGGCTCATGTACAGCTTCTCACGAAGTTTAAAATTTAAAAACAGATGCAATTGGTTTTTTTTTTACTTTTTGATAATTAAATTTTTATTATTTTATTGATATTTATTTCTTAATTAAACTTTAATAGTAGTTAGTTAAAAATTTTGAATGTATATATTTTTTTTTACTACATATCAGT
This sequence comes from Thalia democratica, assembly GCF_965202585.1. NCBI lineage: Eukaryota > Metazoa > Chordata > Thaliacea > Salpida > Salpidae > Thalia > Thalia democratica. The sequence continues at coordinate 9,749 of NW_028139582.1, forward strand.
CACTTATTTAAGTTTCATTTAATTTATTTTTAATAAAAAAGATTAGATTTATCTGCTAGATAAAGTAACTTTGAATGATTCTAAAACATTTTCATAAAGTTGAAGGCTAAATTATTTGTTAATAATTGTTAAAGCCTATTTTTGTGTTACTCAGTTCGCATAGCGTTATTCTTTATAATAAAATTTATTTAGTTTTTATTGCTTTTATTGCTTGATGTATTTAAATTTAGAGCTTGTTATCGTGCATGTACTTAATGTAGATAAATATAAAACAACTAACATATTAAAGCTTTACTTTTAACAAAATTTAACTTTACAAACTGTTAACTTTTCTTTCATTTAGATCACAAAAAAAATTAATAAAGTTTATCCACTTTGTTAATTAAAACTTATATCGACTACTTATGTATGATAATTTAGGTGACGGGTCATATATGCAAGAACGGTTACTCCCGACAAAAGTAATTTTTGCACGACAGTAACAGAAATAAAATACTTATTTAATAAATTTTAATTTAAAAAACCGACAAGAGATAAGATTTAGAGATAACATCGGTATTGAAATTGAAAAATAGTATTTTTTAGTATCAACATTACATGAATTCATTAATGTTTCCATATTGAACTATAATTTACAAAAAAAATATTTTAAGAACTAGGTTTTAGGTATTTAAAATGTGTATGTTTGTTTTTTCCGTCATCATCTTATCAAACAAAATCTAAACTTTTTTCTTATAGGTTTTTGTGTTAAATGTTGTACTATTTATATACTATTTGAAACTAATAGTATTTATTTCTATAACAATATGTTAAATGCATTTTGATACTATTATTAGCTACTATGAACGTACAAAACAATATTTTAAAGTACTAGTGATAAATGCTTACCGTGATAAGTAAAAACATTTTTTTAATAAATTTATTTCTAACACATAATTAAGTTCCACAATAATATTTACACCTAGTTATAAAACAGATAGTAAAGTCTTTTTTAGAGTAATACTTATCCTCTCTCAAATAGTAGAGTCAGAAAATGAAGCTTTCTTAGAAAAATTTCAATACTTTATTCCTAAATATGAAACTAGTATTGTTGTTAGTTTTAAACAACTATAGAATAATGAGTTATGTAAGTATAAAGTTCTCTATAGCTTTATTTAAACGCTCACTGAAGCGTTTTGAGTTTGAGAGCATGAAATAAAAAAAGCAAAAATTATGTCAATTAAATTAAATATGTAATACTTGAAAAAATAGATTTTGATGAATTATAATTGAGGCCAATGTTGATTTTGATGAACTATAATTGAAGGTCAATCATGATGTAATGCTAACAATTAATTTTAAATACTACACTTCATGTGATCAATAAAATAGTTTCATATTAATTAAACTAAAAACTCAGAAACTTATTTAATGGCTTTTTTTAAATGTTTTAAAATGCTTATGATAAAAATTATATTATTTAATTTTATCATAATATTACATATTATTACTTACAAAGATTACTGTTAATACTGCATTAATTAGGTAATTATTAATAGATGTTGACTTTTATATATATTCAACGCTTTAAAAGCTATAAACGCAATCTAAAAATGCGAAAAATTATTAGCTCAAGTTATTATCTAAGAACGAACATGTTTCTTTTCTTAATTATATCAACTTCGAGAATTCTATTTTCTTATGTATAATACTATTAAACAGTTAATTCTAAACATAAAGAAGTTTAAATAATATTAATTTATAATCACGAAACAACATATCTTTGTTCTTAAATAAGAACTTAACTTCACAAAATGAGTTATTTAGATCTTATTATAACAACAAACTTTCCTTGTATAAAAAATTAGAAAGGTTAAAATATAAACTGCAAAGAGAAAATTGTTATGAAATGTTATAGGGTAAAATATATTCAGAATATAACAAAATATTATTTATATTTTTTACAATTGACGTCACAAAATGCCTAATAATGATAACTTTAATTATTTCAAGTTCTTACGTAATTTAATTGATTACCACAAACTGTAACAAGCAATGTACTTAATATATAAAACTTACTTTTATTAGCAAGAACTTTTAATCAAGCTCTTAATTAAAAAAATAGTAACTACTTGTGTTTTGATAATATTTATTTTCTCACGCTTTTGATAGAAGCAGCATTTATTTTTAAATTATTAGTTCTTTATAATAATTTTGACCTACAGTTTTCTTCTAAAAAGTAAAACTCTCGAACAAATTTCGAGAAATTTTGTCAATGCTGCTGACCCCTTGATTATCATACTCGATATTATAAACAAAAAATTACGCATCGAGTTTAACTAAAATTATCCAAAACTATACGAGAAACTTATACAAAGAAATATTAAAAGTTGTAAGAAAGCATTTATCAACCTACTAAAATAAATTATTAAATAACTTTTGTATAGTTAAGTAATAAAAACATTGTCTGTGGTTATATAAGTTCATACTATTTACAGTAATTAGCTTATTAACTTTGTATAAAACAAAGAGTTAAATAAGTTTCTACACAAGTTCTAGAAGATAAAAGTTAAATTAAAAAAAAAAGTATTTATACCGTTTTGTAACATTTGACGCAATCTAATCAAAGGTATGGGATGAATTTACACCTAAAAAAGACTAAGTTCGTTATACAGTTAAAAACAGAGTTTCCAAAAGTTACTCATAACCTAAATTCATTAAGTTTACGTTTTGAATTCATCCTTTATTAGATTAAGTTTAGCAAAGATCTTTTATAGAACATTTTACAACTTAAATTAATATTTTTTAAATTATTTCTTACGTTATCATAAACTATTTACAAAAAACTCATTTAAATATTTTTATAAATTAAATCATTTTTTTATAATAGTAAGCAAATTGTAAATAAGTAGAATTGTAAAGACATTATTCTTTTAACAGGTATATTGTACCTGTATATTTATATCTAAACATTGTAAAAATCAAATAATTCAATTAAACTGATCATTTTATCATTTTATGAATAATCATCCTCGTTTATACAGAATAGTTATCGTTATAGGTAATATTAACATATTATTTTTGTCTTTTGTATAAAAATTAACTTTTAAAATTCAAAATTCGTTTACCAAAATTTTGTAGTTTATTAAATAATTTTCACAAATTTAAACAGAATAATAAATTCAAACAGTAAAATATTTGTTTACATAACATGTAAAAATTTTATGTTACTGTTTATGAAGAACTTTTATTTCTATTAAGTGAAAATCAGGTTCTTTTCAAATATTTAAGTTATAAAAACATTGGTATTACGATTTACTTAATTTCTTAAGATTTTCTATAATAGTTCTTAAACTTATTGTAAATGAGTATATTATACTAGTCCTTTTATTGAAAACATCTATAAACTTTATGAATAATCTTAAACTAATACGAAAAAAAAAACTTAATCGGTTTAAAGTATATTAAAAAAAGAAAATCAACAGTTTTTTTATAAAAACACAAAAAAAATTCAAAGTACAGTAATTGGGTTAAAAGTTCAGTTTAATTTAGAAAACATAACTGCTTAACAAATTCTAAAAGAAAAGAGTTATACTTCATTTCGTAAATACCACAAAATCTTTCTTTTGATAGTTGTATTTATATGCAATCAACATTATGATTACGAAAATACAATGGACTGCATTTTGAAGTTGTTGTAAAACAACTAAAATATAATATAAGATAAAAAAACTAGCTATATTCAATTGTTTTTACCCTCACTGTTATACTCTGTGTTTCAACAAACTGCAATTTTACACTTATCAAAATTTTTGAATTATCGTCGTTTTCGAAAATTCTAAAATTTATTATTGGTTAAACGTATATTTACTAAATGATTTGTTTATTTTAATTAACCTATAAATTACTTTAACCTTTTATAGAGATAATAAAAACTTGTACATAAACTCCCTAAATTTAGATTGATCATAGTTCAAAACAGCCTTAATGATTACAATTTTATTTGTTAAACCAGATAGTCATTTATATTTATAGAGTTAAAAGTTTTACGTTAGTCTTCATTTAGTTTTCAGACATCTATTTAACCAGTTAAAAATAGTTTTAGAAAACATTCGGAAATTAATTTTTAATTATTGTTATTTTTACGCACAATATGTTGTTATATTATCTTAGTTTTAACATTAATCGGGGTTGTTGCTAGAGATTTGTTTTAAGCATGTTGACGCTTAAATAGTTTTTAAAATAAACATGATGCATTTTTTTATATAAAGTTAAAATTATAGTTTAGTGTACTTATTTCAGGCTGATTCTATGTATAAACTTATATGATATGTTTTCTTTTTTGATTTTAAGAAAATAAAAGAAGAGATCTCAACTACTGGAGGATAAATAATGATAAAGAATATTGTTTGAATAAAATTTATTTAAGCGCTGACGAGGGATTTTGACCGAAACTTAGTTTGAAAAATAAATTCTTGAAAGTAAACACATGTTAACACAAAATGTATGTGTAAAATATGTACAAAATTGTGTAGTTATGTGTTATGTCGATTCTAAAAAAAATCAAACACACTTTCTATAGAATCGCAATGTTTGAAAATTAATGTTTACTTATAGAGTAAACCAAAATTTTTATCTAATCTATTACTTATAAGTATAAGAACTTATTCAAGACCTAAACACAAAAACTATTTTTATCAAAAACTTTTATTGTCTTGGCTCTAGTTATTTACCAGTATAATTAAAAACATTATAAAAGGGCAAATTGTAACATTTTTTAGAAGTTAACACTTAATTTATTATATATATCTCGTCAATCTTTCATTATTCGGAATAAAGTAAAAATAATTTAATATTTGTTTTTGGTATTGCATACCTGCTGAAAAGAACTTATGAAAAACTCGGTAGTGTAACTAATTAATTTTTATAAATGTTCAAAAAAATCAACATTTTATTTTGTTTAAAATCAAACGTTTTTCGTGACAACAACAGAAATAAAAATATAGTTAGAAGTTAAATTTTAATAATGTAGTTTTTTAACGTTTGTTGCAAATAAAAAACCTGATGCTTTTTTTCTCATTTTATACAAGTCATAAGACTTTATCATTGTAAAATAGTTTGTTTTGTTTCGAGTTAAACACATATGTTTAAATTACTTAAACACATTTTTTTAAGTATAGATAATTATCTGCTTAAATACAAGTACATTTCATGTTTAGACTTAAAACTTGATTACTTTCATTGTAAAAACATTTACTTAATCATAGCTTTGAAATATAGTAAAATTATTAATTAGTGGAAAAAATATTGTCTAAAATTTTTTAATAAATTGTAGTACTGCTGACGTCACATAAAAACAATGTTGAAAAATATTCTTACAATATTCTATTATTTTTCGGGTTATAATTTATAATAGGACTTGCAGGACTTTTTAAGTTTTAACGGCCAAAACTGGCTGAAAATTCAACTCATTTAATTAATTTAGTATAAAAGTAAGCTAGTGGTTAGTTTTTCCAATTTTTCATAAAAGCTCAGATGTTTTATGAGCTATTATCCAATAAGCACTAGCCTGCAACGTTAAATTAATAAGAATAGTCCATATGACAATTTGTCACCTGATTACGTCTTAATATGAAAAAATGGTACATTTAAAAACAAAAAAAAAATATTTAGAACCGCTGAATAAAAATAACGTCTCAAACCGACACATTATAGAATATAAGCAAATACATTAACTAATTTATACCAAAACCAAAAACATCGTTTAGCATATTTCTTAAAAGAGTTATAACATACATTACTTCAGTTAAAATACTAACACAGCGGATTTAAGTTGATTATCACATACTTTTGACAGAAATTTCAAATATAAATCAGAAGTTACAAATTCTTTGAAACGAAAACTTTTCAAGCTTGCAAATAACAGTTGTATTTTTTGTATACCTTTTAAGTTGTAGGTATAACTATTCAGCCCCCTTAGACTGTAGAAATGTTTGAAAAAAGAGCTAGTACACATCTGATTAAGTTTAAAAACTTTTAGAATACTCTAACTAACTGATATTATGTTGTCGGTATGAAGTTTTGTTTTAGTTATTTAAAGTTATATCTAAAATTTATCTTAAACTTCTCATAAGTAATACTTAGCAACTAATATCAATATTTAAAGTACAAGTTGGTTTGAAAAGTTATAATAGAAATATTGTAATATTTTAGAATTTATTAAAGTAGTTGAAAAAAAATTATAGGGTAAAACACAAAAAAGTTATTGTACAAAACAAAAACAATAAAGTTCAGTTAGGATTTTATTTTATAAGTTAAGCTACATTTTTTTATATTGTTTAAAAATTAAATTTTTACAATTAAACCTAGAATTTTATGTTATGCACTATGCAGTATAAATTTTTATGATAATTTTCTGAATATAAGTGATATCTCTAATATAAATATGTAAACTAAGTTAAAGTTAAGGTAAATATACTTTTATTTTCATAAATACAATCTCTACTCCCTAATAGAGTCAAAAAAGTAGATGTTTAATTAGTAATATTTAAAATTGATATTCATATACATAAAATAAACTATTGAAACACTGGCGGTAGATAAAACGCAAAACTCATTTAGAGCAGTCAATAAATACTATAAAAAATCCTTTAATAGCGGGCACGTTGAGTTTATATTAGGGGCTTATGATTACAATATATAATATCAAAATACTTAATAAGTTTCAAATAAATGAGAAGCCGTAGAAGTAGACTTCATAACTTTATCATTATTAACTTTTACTTAATATATTTAGCTATAAATAAAAAAGGAGTGGAAATTTATTAATGCACAGTATTTTTAAAAGAAATTAAAAAAAAATGTAAAAAATTAAAACTATTTTGATCTATAAATTTTTCGTAAAATTACAAAATTAATATTTTAAACTAAGAACTAAATAAACATGTTTTAAAGCCGTTTAAAGTAAAAATTACAACAAAGTAAAAAATAATAACTTAAAAGAAACATATAGAGAAAAGAAGAAAACTAATAATTTTTTATGAATGAAGCTTATCTACAAACAACGAAACTCAAATTCGACAGTATTAATTAGAAGCTTAAATTATGCTCAAGTGACGTCGTTAGTTTGTTTTTATTTGCAACTTAAAACTGAACACGCAATTTAATATGGTACTCTAATCGAATCAACTAAATGCATCTTTTTTTTTCTTTTTTTTAAGAAGCTTGAAAACGATCTATTGTTTTTAATATAAGTCAAACTAATGAACTGCAATTATATCTAATAAAAGCATTTGACAAAAAAGATTTGTTGGAAATAACAAACGTTTAAAATTAATTATTTTGAGTGTAATTTACAATTGTTACGTTTACAGGAATTCATTTTTAAAATAACTAAAATGTTCTTACAAATTTCAAAATGTATACATCTAGAATTGCAGGTAAGTTATTATTAATTCTTAAAAACACTATTAATAATTAGTTTTTAAATGTTCTGTTAACAAATGGCATGTTGTAAACCTAAAACTTTTGTGTTTCAAATAAAATTAAATTACAAACTATAATATTTAATAGTATAACTTTTTTTTGTTACTATGTCTTTAAAAATTATTATTTTAAAATTAGAAGAGCCAATTAAAGCATATATAAATTACTTTTGTGACGTCATAAGAAAACAATGACAAATAGTTTTTTATTATTTTCATAATAAAATAACTTTTTTATTATTCATTAGTAGTTAACTACTTTTCTAACAGGTTTAGGTTAAAAATAGAAATTTTAGCTAAAATTGATAAAAACAAAAAGTTGTTTTACATTTTAACTTTCATATTATATGTTTTTGGTTTTAAGAAAACAAATAGAGAGATCTCAACTGCTGGAGGAGAAGTAATATATTTATTCTTTCAAAAATTTATTTTACAAACTAAGTTTCGGTCAAAGACCTCTTCAGTGCTTAAATAAATCTATTAAAAGATATGTGACAGTCATGGAAAATAGCATTTGAACAATTAAATTATGATAAAAACAAAATATTACTGAAAATTTTTTACTAAAGAAACTAAACAAATCAAATTTTAATATTAAGACTGAGTTTTAGTAGAGGTTTAAATTTTTAGCTAAGTTTTAAAATCAATATAACAACAATAGTAATAATAATCAAAACTGTATGTAGCTTTCATTTTTCTTCTAGATAATTTACAGACTAAACATTGCTTAAGTAAAAGTGTAATTAATGAAATGAGCTTAAAATTTAATTGAAATTGGTGTAGCTTATTTTAATTGTGACGTAATTATTGAAAATTTGAACAATCTTGTGCTTTTAATCGTTATTAAAATTTAAATTTCCGCTCAAATGCTTTATATGAAAGCTTACAGTTAAAACAAATTTTTACCTTAAAACAAAACAAGTTAAATTATGGTACTAAGTTTAAATTTTTGGCAAAGTTTAAATTCTAGTTAAATTAAAAAATCAAAGAACAACACAAATAAATAAATTAAGGTTAATAATAATAAGTAGGCTTAAGTTAAGATGCATTTTAATCAAGCTGAATTTTATTGTGACTTGAATATTGTAAATTTAAGTAGTTTTGTGCTTATAATAGTTACCAAAATTTTAAAATTTTGCTTGAATAATTCAGAAAAAAAAAAAAATTTAACTTTAAGAAAATTATAGTTAAAAAAATTAAAAAGCATGCATAAAATCTGTATTACGAGTAATTTAAGTTTTGAAGTGGAGTTTTCGGAAGTGTGGGCAGGAATAAAAGAGTTCATATCGTTTGTTTAGATTATCCCTTCTGTCTGCTTTAGCGATCGCGACCTTTTCTAATATGCAAGTACTGCAAATGCTTTGTGGGTTTTTTGCTTTGCCAATGTGGTGGATAATTTCCCAATCTATTTTGTATTCGATGTTCTTATTTTTAAGCTTCCATATATATTTTAACTTTCATATATAAGACAACTTACTTATTAAATATTTAAAATATCTGTATGGGATATTTAAATTAAACAGCCGACTCCTACCTTACCAATTAATTACTTTATTAATTATTTTACTAATTATAAAAGACAATATATATTTAATTTAGTTCATTGTGATTTTATGTATGTCGCTGTAAATTAATTGTCGGTCGGTACATTGTAAGCCCAATGGCAATTTTGTTTTTTTGTGTTTTGGTTTTTATTTTTTCTTAAAATTTAATTTTTTAATTTTTGATTTTTACATTTGAACTAAATCTGCTTCCTAATTCTGTATAGCTTTGATTCAATCATTGGAAACATTCAGTATATAATATACATGTTGCGTCGAGTTTCTGTGACTTTTGTTGCCTTCACCGTCGTTGAGTTTTATTGAATTTTGTTGATTCACTATATAATGGTTGATGTTTTATTTTTGTTTAAAATGGATTACATAAAAACTAAATTAATGATCTTTGCAGTACAAATTAAATAGTTTAAATAACCTCGTTTACATTGTGACGTAATTATTAGTTGCAATGAATTTATTTTTCATTAGTTAACGACGATAAATTTTGAATCAGTTATCTATCCCATTAAAGTGAGTTGTTCGTTTATATTATAATTTGTTGTTTTTTTGTGTAATTTAGCTTACTTTACTTATTTTAGTCTTAATAATCATAAATATTAAATAGTTTTATAACAGTCGGATTTAATATTAAGTATTTTATCTATTAATGGCTATTATCTGTGGAAAATATCTTATTTAAATGAAAACATGTATACACCTACTTTGTTCTATGCTTCTATTCTCTCATTTCAGTAATTATTTTTTTTACAGAACCCAGTTGAAGTGTGTTGATTCGTTGACACACAGAAATATATTTTGGTAGAATAAAGAAAAATTACTGTATAATTTGTTTTTATTTATATTCCAGTGAAGTTACTTCACTAACATCTTTTGTTAGCAAACAATTAAAACTATATTTTGAACAGTTAAATCAAGAATAGTATAACTGTCATATTAAATCAAATTTTTAAACTGTTGATTTCAAACTAAAACAACTTTAAAATTTAATACTGTTTATTAAAATTTAAAAGAAAATTAAATATAAGCTATAACGCACCTAATGTTAACCTGAAGTTTAATTAGTTACTTATTCAGTGTTGTGAAAACTATTTTTGGTTAAGATTGAATAATTTATTAAAAGAGAAATTTTGTAGATAATATATAACAAAGTTTCTTTAAAAAATTTTTAGAGTTAATGATTATGCTTTCATTTATGTTGTCAATTTAATTAAAACTTACAAAAAACATGTTATATATTTTGTTTTACATTAATTTCTGTTTTTTTATTTGATACAACTAATTTTTTGTTTTAACAAAAGTTTAAAAATTGACTATAATTAACTTATTTAAGTTGTGGCATTTAAATATTAATTTTTATTTAAACTAAAAAAAAAGTTAAAGTTAAAAGTTTAGATTTTGATACATATAAAACAAAAAATAAAATTTTCATGACGTCATCAATAACTAGCGACAAACTACTTTATTCAGTTTTTTATAAATATTTTTCTGTTATTGTTTCTTTTAACTTTAACTTTTCAATATGATTTAACAGGTCAATAGGACCTTAAACACCATTTATCTATTTTTAAACTAAACGAAAACATTTTAAATATGATAGGCAGAAAAAGCATTTGTATAAGTTACTTATAGAGTAACAACAATATAAGTTTAGTTAGGCACTGTTTTCATAATTCTATAATTTCTATAATTTCTAATAATTGCTCGTGTTTTTAACAGACATATCCTTTAAACTGCATTTGTGAACATTAAAAGACACTTTAATACATTAGTATAATGTACGAAAGTTGTTTAACAAAAAGTTACCATTTATAATTTTTTTTATTATTTATAGGATCATTTAATTTAAGTTAAAACTTTAAAAATCGAAAAGGTTATTTTTGTAAAGTTAATTATGTCATTCAATTAGAAACTTTAGTTATTTACTGTCAATAAATCTTGTTTCAATTTATACAGGACTTACGACTATAAATTAAAAAGTATAGAAGGTTTAAAAAAAAACATTAAAAACAAAAAATCTCGTTAGATAGAGTATTAATTTGACATATAATTAGATCGTATATTTATTTGAGTATTAACGCATTTTAAATTGTAGTAAAAAGTTAAGTTAGTGTTATTTAACTTTTATATTACTTTCCAGTATCACTTAGAATCATAAAAACTTAAACTTTCTTGGCTTTCTATGTAATAATTTTTTAAAGCATGTATAAATTAACACGTGTTTTTAATAAACTTATATTTAAAGTGTAGGGACGTTACAATTATAGCAAAGTTATTATATGTACTTGTAATTATTAGTTATACAATAAGTACTTTTTTTTAACAAAAATAATGTTGAAATATATTTTTAAATGTGTAACATTACTGCTCGAAATAAACTTAAAACAACTTGATTTCTTTTTAGTATATGTTAAATTCATATATCAAAATAGCTGATGGTATATTTGTGACCTCACCATATATTATAGAAAACTTTTTCTTCAATATTAAAATTATATATTAAATTGAAAGATTCGTAAGATGAAAAATAAACTACAATTGTTTTGGTGTACTTTAATTTATATTGACTTGTAATTTTTTTATCTTAGACTACAAATATTGTATTTCAATTAATGTTAATATTTGTGTTAAATTAGTTTCATTTGAGTTGTTTAATTAATTTACTTCTGGTATTTTCGTTTAAATAATTAAGAACTTTAATAGATGGAATTAAGTTAAATTTAAGTTCTTTGATAAGGCGTTTCAACAAAAATTAAAGTAATAAAAAAAATGTTGACGTCATTAAAAATTGATTACAAATTATTCTATTCAACTTTTATTTAAATATATATACTGTTCTTAATAATATACAGATATATAGAGAAAATAACTAATTTTCGTTTCCTTTACTCAGTTTCATTGTTTAATAATACCTTCAGAATGAAATAAAATACACTGTTCTTTATGTACGCATAGTGTTTTGAAAATAATATTTTTACCAGATTATCAATACCTAAAACACCATTTTTCTAATCAAAAATAAAAACCTGATCAGGGCAAGAAGCAATAGTATCAGTTATTAAAAGAAGATAAAAATACATATCGCTTAGCTTTCTTTAAAACTTGATTAAAGGTACATTATTTATTATTACAGGCATTAATTTTTCTTCAGTCATAAGTTGATTTGAATTTTAGTTTATTATTTTTACCCAAACAAACTCAGGATGCTCTTTATATATGAAATAATACAGTCCAAATGACACACAAGCTTAATATTAAAATAAGAGTAAAGTTACGTATGAAACATTTTTTAGTTCAATGCAATGTATATTTTTTAATATTTGATGAAATTTCTATCAAAATGCATTAAAAATTTTTAAAAGTCATAAAATTATTTAAATATCTATTATATTATCTTTTTTTTTATCCCGTTAATTTCTTTTTTTTTATATGTTTGTACGAATAAGTTTATGCTTTAAGTGATTAGGTTTTATGGTTTACATTATAAACTAGATAGTTTAGTGTTGTGCTTCGATATATTTTCATCACACATTTTTACTTTTTTATTAACTCTCGAGTAGTTAACTATTTTTATTCTAACAGGTTTACAAAAAGAATGCAAAGTTTTGCTAAAATTGATAAAAACAACTAAAACAACTTTTAGTATATACTTAAGTTGCGTTGATCTTAAAGTACAAACACTTTTCTTTTGTAAAATTAATATTTGTAAACCTTTCTAAAAAAATATTTTTAATTTTTTTATCTTAATTCTCAATGTAATTAAATTAGATATACAAAATATTTTATTACTTATTTAAAATATACAGAAAGTAAAGTATTTATGTGAGTCATAATTTAAAATATATCATACTTTTGTAGTACAAACAGTAATAATTATAATCATTAGCATATATTATTATTTGCTTCAAAACAGTTTAATAACTCTTTAAAGCAATTAAATAAACTACCTCACTTCTGCAGGTATTAAAATATTAAATATATTAATATGTTATGCATTTTTAAATTATACTATCTTTCTTTTAAGATGTACTAAAAGGTTTTAAAACCATACAATAAAACTTTTAAAGCATAAACTTTTTATACTGTATATCGTTGTTTAAATTTGTTTAGGTTTGCGATTGTTCTTTAATATAAATTATAACTATTTATTGCAATCCTTACCTTGTGTAAGTAGCCAGTATTTATTTCGGCCATCTTCAACAATGTTGAGATGTTTTATGCCATCGATAATAAACAATGAACTTTACCGCAAGATCAACAACAACAGCATCCGAGACAATCCTACGACCGGTTTCGTCCTTATTAGGACTCATCAGGCAGGAATAGTCGCGAGAAACCGCTATTGTGATCTTAAACAAGCGGGCTTAAGTACTAAGTACTGAAGCTACCGTTTGTGGGCAAAGTTGAAAAATGACACAGCTATATCATTCACAGCTCAACGTCTCAGACATTGTCAGCTTGTTGTGAGATTGTAGTCTGCGCTCGTTTGATCAGTTTTAGCCAGTATTTATTTCGGCCATCTTCAACAATGTTGAGATGTTTTATGCCATCGATAATAAACAATGAACTTTACCGCAAGATCAACAACAACAGCATCCGAGACAATCCTACGACCGGTTTCGTCCTTATTAGGACTCATCAGGCAGGAATAGTCGCAAGAAACTGCTATTGTGATCTTAAACAAGCGGGCTTAAGTACTAAGTTATGAAGCTACCGTTTGTGGGCTAAAACTGATCAAACGAGCGCAGACTACAATCTCACAACAAGCTGACAATGTCTGAGACGTTGAGCTGTGAATGATATAGCTGTGTCATTTTTTCAACTTTGCCCACAAACGGTAGCTTCAGTACTTAGTACTTAAGCCCGCTTGTTTAAGATCACAATAGCGGTTTCTCGCGACTATTCCTGCCTGATGAGTCCTAATAAGGACGAAACCGGTCGTAGGATTGTCTCGGATGCTGTTGTTGTTGATCTTGCGGTAAAGTTCATTGTTTATTACTTGTGTAAGTAGCATATAATAGCAATATTAACAAATATAATGTGACTAAATTGATAACATAAATATAACGTATTGTTTAATATAAATACTAGTTAGAATAATGTTATTATTTGTTTATCACAGTTAATTGTGTAGTTCTTAAGTAAACTATAATTATAATATTTATAAGGTTAAGTAACTCTCATTCTTTACAGGTTGTAGTACCTAGTAGCTGAAAAAACTACAAAAAAGTTTAAAACCTGTTCGGTTGTACTTTTTTATGGATGTTCATTTTAAATTTTTTTGTGTATACTAAATTATTGCATTTTATATTAAACTAAAAAAAAATATCATCATTATTTTGTTCTTTATAATTTTAACTTCTTGAATTTTTTCTTTATGGTTATGTAATATCTTAAGTTTTTCGATAAAAACATATTTGATTAACATTTTATTTTTGTGTGTCCTGTTTATATGGATAAGATTTCGATGTCTTAGTCCAACATTGCACAACAAACAATAGAATAATAAAAAACGTAGATTGTATACATCATTTTATTAGGTTTAAAATTAAATAAAGTGCACTCTTGATCATTAAATCCTAAATCAAATTATTAATAGTATAATAGAGTTAAATATAATGTTACTGATTTAAAAAACATAAAGATAATGCTATAATAAATACTTTTAAAATGTGAATAAATACTTTTAAATCATCAAATACAAAATATGTAAAAATAGTAGGAAAGAAAAGCTAAGCATACAAAAAATATTTCATTACAGTTTTTCAGACTGCTTCAAATTGTGAAAGTTTTAATGCATTATTTGTAGTTCTTTTTTTTACATGTTATGTTATGACTATATACGGTATTTTGAAGTCTTTTTTTGTCGCTTTTTTCTGAAGCGAGCTTTTTTTTTTGATGAAGCATTAATGACGTCCTTTAGAGACAACTAAAATGCGTTAAAAATAAATTTATTGGTTTTGTTTCTTAAAACGTATTTTAAACGAATTAGAATTTTTCATTTATATAAGTTTTATTATTTAACTTATATAATACTATTGCAAATATATATGAAAAGTTTAAAAAAGTTTGATAGTTTAAATACATTAGTATAGCATACAAATAAATTTTTTTAAATTAATTATCATAGAGCTATAAATTATTGTGACTGAAACTATAATTTTAACATAATTTTATATAATTTTATAAAAAATGTACACTTTTTTAAAAACTTATACGGAAGTTTAAAGTTATAGCTAGTTTTAACACTAAGTAAGATTACTATAAGTAAAAACTCAAAAAAAAAATCATAAACAATTTAGAATACAAAAATTTATTTAATATGAATATATAACATCTAGTAATTAAATATACATCTAACATCTAGTAATTAAATTTATATATGAAAAACTGAAAGTGTTATATAAGCGCAAGATAATGAAGCAAATAGTTAAAGTTTAGTAATAACAACTAATTGAATACAAAAGTACAGCTATTGGTATTAGGAACTTTTACTTGACAGAAAAAAATATCAAAAAATTAAAAAAAAACTATTGAGTTTGTGAAACTTGATTTTTATTGGTACAAAATAAAATGTAACTAAAACTAAAAGTTAATGTTTCAGTGCTACTTATTATAAAAAAAAACGAAACCTGCTCGTTGAATAACTTTATAGCTTAAACTTAATTTCATGGGTTACGCTAGAAATACATGAAAACATTAAAATTAACTAGAACATAACTAAATTCTAAAGTTTTTAGATGGTTTGCAATGACTTATTTAAACATAAAAGAATATAAAACATTAAGTAAATTATTAAAATTTATTATTAATAATGTGCAACTAAAACTAAAGCTGTACAAAGAAAGTTGTTACTTTATATTACAGGAACTAAAACTAAATTTTTAAACGTAATTTGTAAATTCTACTAAATATAAACTCATTAAATAAGATACAACTGAAAACAAAACCACTTTATAATAAATAATATAAAGTATTCGCATATAAAAGTGTGATTAATTGTATATATTACAATATAAAATATTGTTTATATAATATGAAACCTACTAGGTTTGTAAAACAAACAGATTATACATTTTTGTACAAGTAGTTTAAATAGCAAAAAATCTGAAAATATTTACCTAATTACAGTTTTTCAAACTCTTGTAAAATAAGAATTAGTTTAGATAAGAAGGAAAAAAAGAAGAGAAAAAAACTCTGGTGTAATGTTCAATAAATTTGACAACAAAGCAACAAAAACAAGCCACAGAGAGTTTTCAAGAAAGTTTAGCCTTTTTGCGGTAAACACGTAATTCCGGAAATGAAATTTATATCGTTTTCTTGTTGTTTAAGGAATTTATTTAGTGATTTAACTTTTTATAGGTATTTTTTATTCAAATTCTAATTAGTTAAAAATATTTTTATTTATTCATTTTAATTTATACACTTTTTCTTTTAAGACATGTTTGAAAATTTTAATTTCATTCAATTAATTTCTAAAGCATAAACGTTTGTATAACGTATATGGTTCTTTGAATTTGTTAGTTTTTGTGATTGTTCTTTGAAATAAATTACAATATTCATTGCAACTCCTAGCTTGTGTAAGTAGCATATAATTAGCCCAAAAATTTGTTGAATATCAATATTAATTAGATTAATTTTATTATTTCTTTATCACAGTTAATAGCGTAGTTTTAAGTAAACTATAATCATAATATTTATAAGGTGAAGTGAGTCTCATTCTTTACAGGTTATAGTACCTAGTAGATGTAAAAACTACAAAAAAAATTAAAATCTATTTAGTTTTAATTTTTCAATTATGTTCATATACTGTTTTTAATGTATATACTAAGTTATCGCAATTTATATTAAACTAAAACTTTTAAAATTAACTACTAGTTCTTTATAGATTTAACCTTCTTTTATTTGTTCTCTATGTTTATCTATTATCTTAAAATTTGTATATCAGTATTTTATTAACATTTTATTCTTGTGTGTCCTATTTATAAAAATAAGGTTTTGATGTCCAACATTACACAATAATCAATATGATAATAAAATACGTAGATTGTATTTATTATTTTATGGAGTTAAAATTACATAAAATGCATTATTAATCACTAAATACTAAATTAAATACTTAAAAGTTAAGTAGAGTTAAATATAATGTGGTTAAATCGATAACATAAAGATAATGTTTTAAAAATTACTTTAAAAATGTGTATAAATACTTGTAAATATTTAAAATAAAAATATTTACAAATAGTAGGAAAGCGAAGCTAAGCATAAAAAAAAAATATTTTATTACAGTTTTTGCAAACTGCTTCAAATTGTGAAAGTATTATTTGTAGTTCTATTTTTCACATGTTATGTAATGATTATATACGGTATTTTGAAACCTTTTTTGTTGCTTTTTTTCTGATGAAGCACTAATGACGTCATTTAGAGATAATTAAAATGCGTTGAAAATAAATTTGTTGGTTTTGTTACTTAAAACGTATAATAAACACATTACAATTCTTTTATTAATATAAGTTTTGGTAATTAACTTAATAACAACAATGCGAATATCTTTGTAAAGTATTAATGAAAAATAGTTTAAATACATTATTAATATTTTAATCAATTTTTACTAAAGTTTATAAAGGCATTATTAAACATAAAAGATCAAAGTTAAATATAAAAATTAACATAGATTTTAATGTTTAACTAATACGAAAGTTTAACGTTCTAGCTGTTTTGAACATTTAAAAAAAAAGATGACTATAAGTAAAAGCTTTAAAAGATTAAAAATAAAAAGCTAATATAGTTTGAATATCTAATTATAGGTAAATAGATATAGCTAAAAAATTAAAAGTGTAACATTAGAACAATTAAATAAAGCAAATAGTTAAAGTTTAGTAACAATAACTTGTTGCATACAAAAGTACAGACGTTGTTACTGAAAACTTATACATTACAAAAATATATTTCAAGTAATTAAAAAGTCTATTGAATTTGTAATTTTTTTTATGTTAAATTTTATTATGTATCTTGAATTAAATTTTAAAATACACATAATATTTAGAAATCATTTACTTTCTAGAAGAAAACCAAAAAAAAATTAAATAGAAAGTCAAGCTTAAATAAACTTATTTTAAAATTTAGTTTTAAATAAACTTATTTATCAAGTAATACCATTCTTTTGATAAAACATTTATACTTTTTAAAATATGTATACCTATTTTATTCAGAGTTACTTATAAAATAAATGCAGTTCGACTTTTTATTGACTCGATAAAACTAAACCCTTATCAATAAAAACGTTTTAATAAAAACTTTGCAAAACGTTAATACAATAAATTAATTAAAATTAAAAGTAAAACAAATTTTTAGTAACTGAAACATTTAAATATATATTAAATATAAGTTATGAAAAAAGCTTTGAAAAGCAACAAAATTTGTTAGTTAAATTAAATAGAAAAATTAAATTTTCACCAATTAATTCTTTTTATATCTTATTTTGAACTATAAATTATACAGTTACTTTTACTAAAAAATTAATGTATAAATATATACTGTTTATGCATTATGTTAATAAAACTTATAGTACCTAAAACTTGTTTATATTCCTTTGTCTGTGAACTAAAAATATAACTTACTGTCAAAAACATTTAATGACCTTGTTTATCCAGAAGTAAAGTTACTGCAACGAAATTTAGTTGAACCTATGCTAGTACAGTAAAACTAAAAATAAAAGGTATTTTGTGCCTCAATGAAACTATTACCAAAATTCATATATAGTACAATTATAAAATAAATTAACTTAATAATATTTTTAGTAAAGTTAACAAGTTATTTAAAATCTTATATGTTTTAATAATTACAGTTTTTGCAAACTGTGTCAAAATTTAATTACCAAAACTATGGATAAAATTCACAGTTAATAATTAAAACTAAGTTTTATATTTATACTGTATATTGAATCCAGATGTTGCAGTTAACTAATTAATGACGTCACTAATATTTAGCAAACAGTTTTAAATTTAAACTTGAAGAATTTTCTTGAAACTTGACAATAGTATAACATTGTCTATGTTTTTTTAAAACTTTTGTTTTATTATTACAGGAATAACTTTAAAAAAAGTTGTTTATTTTTAATGTGATGTCATTAGATTAATGACAAAATGTTTTTTAGTATTTATTATAATATTTTTTTTTATAAAATATCGAGCCCTTAATAATTATTATTTTAACAGGCTTACGATACCTATGTAAAGTTTCACTAACATTAATAAAAACAAAAAGTTATACATATCGTCGTATGTACTCAAGTTTCGTAGATATTGAAGAAAATATTTCTTTTCTTTTTAAATATTATATGTAAACATTTTATAGTACAGTAACCTCTCGTTTATTTAAGCACATTGTGTCCACAGAAAAAACTCGTAAAGATACGAGAGATCGTAAAGATACGAGAGGTACCAAATGTACATACAATAATGGCTGTTTTTTAATAATGCTTCTAGTTAGAAGCAGACTGAGGACTTTTCCACTTTTAACAATTTGTTTACTTAATTTATAAATACGAAAATTAAAGATAAACCTATACATATAAAAAAAGAATTTAATTTTATATAAAATATAATACTTGTAGAAAAATTTTACTAATTTCAATACTAAGAAGTTTTTGTCTTTTACTTATATTTGACTTATTTGATACTTGACATTTATATTCTATTCACCTTAGCAAAATTGCTGTGCAAGGCAAGTGTTACAGAAGAAGAACTTAAACAAAACAAAATGTTAAATGAAAATTAGTTATATGTTGACTAAAGAGAAACAATTGAGATTTGTGTTAAGTGTAAGCTCTATATTTATAAAGTATCACTGCTACTTTTTGCTAGGAAGTTTCAAAGATTTCTTTTTAGATGTTTATTCATATATAAGGCAAGAGTACTGTATTATTTGTTTGTGTTACAAACTCTCATTATTTCATTATACTTTCATTGTTTAACACAGTCATATTCTTTCAGAATTTTAATTTAATCTCTTATTGCTAACACATTTCTGATATACTGAGGTATAACTAAATGTTTGTCAATAAGTCAAGGAACATAAGTTTACAAAATATAAAGATATAAAGAGGTGAGTTAATATTTAAAACATATTTTACATTAAAAATATACAATAAACCTAATTTGTGCAATATTAAAGAAAACTAAGATTTTCATTGTTTGAATTGTTTAGAATTCTAAAATGCGTAACTAAACGAGAGTGCGTAACGTCACGAGTGCGTAAAGATGCGACAGGTTACTGTAGTATTTAATTCAGCTTATATAAACTTAGAGAATCTTAATCATCCTATTATAAATAAACTTTTAATTAATTAGTGTTTTTTTATTTTATCTTTAAATATTGTATATTAATTGCTTATATGCTTTATTTTATCTATAAATTATAAAATGGAAACAGCTGGAATAAAGTTATATCACTTTTTTTATAAACAGTTGTGTTAAGTTAACAACAAAAGCTCTTTCACATTAAAAGTATAAATATTTGTAACTTTCTAATATATCCATTACTACTTGTGGCGTATTTAAAAGAGGATAAGCTATTACTCTAACCAGAGTTCACTTTTATTATTAAATGACTGAGAAAGTAAAACTGAGAAATTTATAATGTGTAACAAACAATATTTAATAAAACTTTTAGTAAATTAATAAAACTTATTTTATATGTCTCAGTAAAAAATTATGTACATAACTTTATAACTTTTTATTATATATTCAAAGTAATTAAAATAGTGTCAACAAGCATTAACTATTATAAATACATAGATACTTTTGGATTTTTAACACATATTACTAGTTTTAAATATCATATACGTAGTACAAACAACCTTACGAAACCGATAAGAAAATATTTTTGAATTTTGTTTCTATAAATTGATGAGAGTAAAACAAATACTTTCCGTTGTAGATATGTAATAACCAATTATTACATCATTTTTGTTGGAAAATTGTAATTCAACATAAAAATATTAATGTGTTCTTGTAATATTGATATTAACTTAAAAAAATTGTTTTAAGGATTAACTGTAAATTTATGGTGGTGTTTTTAATTTTTTAAAAACTATAAGTTTTGACAGCTAGTGTTTTAAAATAATAAAATTTATGCTTTATCTTAATTTTAGATAATTAATTAAATTCTATTCTAACTTGAGAAAAAATCAAATTAAATCTGTTGTAGTTAAATAATTTCAAAGAGTTTAAAATTTTACTATAACGTCATCAACAATTACCAACATATTAACTTTTTAATTTTTTATATAAAAAACTTAAGTATTGGAGATGTAATACTTTTAACTTTCAGAAAAAGATTTAAACACACAATTTTATTAGATTGAAAACAAAATTAACAAAACACTGATCGAGTTGAAACAATCGTAGCTACTATTTAAAGAAATTAAAATAGCACTCAGCTTTTTTAAACATTAAAAAAAAGTACATTAACATTTTTCAAAGCATAAAATTTTCATTGATATTTAGGTAATTTGATGTAGTGGTGTTTTAAATTCATGAAGCTTTATGCTCCTAACGTAGGAACTAAATATTTAAAAATTTTATAAACTAACCTATAAAATACTATTAGCAGATGTAGTTTTTTTTTATATATGCAAATAAAACTTTAAAAATTGTCACAAATTTATTATAATTTCGTACTGTTTATTGAACTTCTTTAAACTCTAGAATTTTTAAAAAATAGCAGTAATTCTTTTTTTTTAAACTTGTTTGGTTTGAATAAAATATCACATAAGTATCTCTACAAGTTGGGATAGAACCCGCGAACTTTTGATTGTAAAGCAGTCGTAATGAAAACTTCTAACTTTCTTAGTAAAAGGACTGTAAAGTTGTGCTTAATATGAAAGAAATTAACTACTAAAAAAACATTTCATTAAAGCATATACTCGGTAAAACGAGAGAAAATTTTTGAAATTTTAAAAACCACATTGTATCATTGAAAGATTTACTTTTAGACTTTTTTGAGAGCAAAACTTAAGAATTTTTTTATAAAGGTTTTATTTGTAAAATGTTTGGTGAATTTAACTTGTGTTAGTAAATTATCTTCTTGCTTTTTTACCTTTCAAGTAAAATTAACAATGCATTTTAAGAACAACTATATCAAGACATTTCGGTTCAAACAAGTAAAATCAGTTTTAAAGCATTAAAAGTTAAGCAACCTTAAATATAGGGTTCTAAGTTTTTATAATTTTTTGCTAAACACTATGAAGCATAAAAATAGAAGTAAAAAAGAAACTGAAATTAATTTAAAGCAACCCTTAACAGCAGATGATTAACTCGTTACAATTTTTTTTTCAGTTGAATTATTTTCAACTTACAAACATTATTGTTGTATAATTATACTACTACCTAAATAGTTCATTTTAATTTATTAATTAAATTTCAAGAAATTTGAACAATTTTTAAAAATTACGTCACAGTCTGCTTTAAATTACAGTTTTTTGTTGTTTGAAAATGTTTTAAAGAGTTTTTATATCTTGTTACTTAAATTTGAAATACTTAATTTTAAATATATTGACAAGATATTCCTCGTTTGATTTATATAATTTGAGCTTGGTTTTTATATAAGAAAAGAGAGTAATAAAATAAATAGTTATCTTTTAAGTTTTATAGTAACAGTGAAAAAAATATAGTAATAAAATTGTTTAAAAACTTTTTTTCGAAGATTTAGTTTCAGCAGTCGATAAGTTAAAAGGAAAACAATAATACAAAATTTATACAGTATACAAAGACTGTTTTAAAACTTAAAGAGTATTTTGAATGCTTATTGCCTTTTCAGTATTTTTAGCATTCTTTTTTTTTTTTTTGGTTTATTTTGATAATCAAATCATCATTGAGTACTAGACAATGGTTTAAAATTGGTAAGAAAAATTGTTATACATTTTATCAAATCCTTCTAATCCAATTAATATTTATTTAACAAACATAAATATAATACGATGTAATTTTTGTGAAAGTTTAAACACATAATTAATTAAATCAAGTTTCAATATAAAATAAACTAGAATATTAAATATGTTATTAAGTTAAAAAATAGATATTACTAAGAAAACAAATAAATAACACAGAAACGAGAGACTTTTCTTAAATATTAAAAATTATTTTTTCTTATTTTGTTAAATTTGATACTAGAGATATCAGTTATGTATTTAAAACTTTTTATTAAAGAACCCTTTTATAAGTTTTTCAACAAGTCTGAATATTTAAAAAGTAAATCTATATTATAAATGAAACTTTATGGACTATACTAACGGTGAAGTTCAAAAGCTTTAAGAAAAAATAAAATGTGAAATTGACACAAAAATTTGAAGAATATAATTTAAATTCACAGGTTAACATGTTTCTTTTCTTAAATGTATAACAAACCTTGTAAAATTAATATCTTCGTTTTAAAATGAGTTATATCATCATTGCATTTAGACAATAACTTAAAATTCGTAACGTACAATAGTTATACATTCTAACCAAATCTAAGCTTAAGTTTTTTTTAAATGTTTAAAATTTTTACTGTGACGTCATTTACAGTAACCTCTCGGTTATTTACACACATTGTGTCCCAACAAAAAGTGCGAAAAGATACGAGAGATCGTAAAGATACGAGAGGTACCAAACATACTTACTAAAATGGCTGTTTTTTGATATTGCTTCGACTTAAAAGCAGACTGAGGACTTTCCCACTTTTAACAATTTGTTTACTTTATTTATAAACATGAAACAAAAAAAAATCTAAAAAAATATTTAAAATTTAGCTAGTGTTACAGAAGAAGTACTTAAACTTAAAGGTAAACGTCAATATCTCTAATGATTAGTAGTATGTTTACTAAAAAAGAACAATTGAGATTTCTGCTACGTGTAAGCTTTATATTTATCAAGTATCATTGCTACTTTTTGCTGAGAAGTTTCATTAGATTTCTTTTTTAAATGTTTATTCATATATAGGGCAAGGCCGCTGTAATATTTATTTGTTTTTTAAACTCTCATTATTTTATTAATTCATTATTTAAGACAGTCATTTTTTTTTCAAAACTCTAATTTAATCTTATATTTTTAAGAAAAAATTAGAAAAAATTGATAAACTGAGGTATACCTAAATGTTTATAAACTATTAGAGGAACATAACTATTTTAAAACATTTTTTCAATTTAGTATACCATATTGAGCACAATGACACTAAGTTCGACTTAACTTTTTTTTTCAAAACAAAGTACCTAAAAAAACAATAAATAAAAATATTAGTACATGTTACTGTACTATATATTAATAACTATTTTGTTGTTTTAATTGATTAGAGTTACAACTTAACATTTTGGTTTACCATTCTTTTCTTAAATTAACTGGGTAAGTTGTGAGCGTTAATTAATACTTTGTTAAAATCATGTGTTTCTCTATAATGTTGTTTCATTTATTTTTTTTTTTTTGAATACTTTTTTAGATTTTATTTAAGGGATTAACTTCTTAAAGTCTCCTAAATGATAATTTACAATGTTATATATCAGTAGCTGTCAAACTTGCTTGAGCGTACAAAATTGCACGAGGGGACAAAATTGCACGAGCGCACAAAATTGCATAAGGGGATAAAATTGCACAAAGATAAATCTCCAAGAATACACTGTTGCACGAAGGGTCACTTTTGCAATAAGACACTTTTGCGCGAGAACATGTTTTTTGCAAAAAATGATTTTTTTTGTTTTACTAGCACTGTTACTCCTAATATTTACCCACAGTCAGTAACTTTTTTACTTTAATTTATATTGTTTATATATTATACTATCACTGTTACCTGTTACCCTCGGTCGGTAGTTTTTTTTTAATTTAATTAATATTTATTTTACATTTAGTTTTTTTTACAGGGTAATAATGCCTGAAACGCCTTTTCTTTGATTTCTAAACTTATTGGATTGGATTTAGAACAAACTAAACCCGAAGAGCCAGTTGTAGTAGTTACTGGTATAAAAAATAAAAAGTTTCGCTTTGGTTAATTTAGAAACACATTATGCATAATTTAGCTTTGAACATTAATTAATTTCAACTAGATGTATCTTACATTCAGGAAGCTTTATACACCTTACATAAAAACTTATAAAGTTAAAGTGACAAACATGTTTATTGTCAACTTAAATGTTACACATGTACAGTTTGTATTAAATTTAAATGTATCTACTTAGATAACGTTTTATTTAATATACACGTTAAAATTTAAACACTGTAACAAATTCTAAAACACGTTATACTTGTTTAACCTCAGTTGTTTTCCTTATTTTTGAACTTTTTTCATTTAATATCACAATAGTTTAAAGTTTTTGAGTTCAAATGAAACGTGTTAGCTTACATTTATTATATATTTAATATGTTTTTTTTTCGAATTTTTTTATGAAACGTTTTTTACGGTAGTAAGCTAAGTTAAGTTGCAAGTAGAGCTTTCAGTACATAGGGTTATATTAATATAAATTTATTATATACCGAGTTTAACTAAAATATTTTTTATAAATAATTAGTTTTTATTCAAAACAAATAAGTGTGAGTAAACAATAGTTGTTGTGATTGCGGTTTAGATTTCTTATTTTTTAGTTGCTATTTTTTAGTTTCAGTTCGAATAAATTTTGAAAACTACTTGTTTGTTATTACCAACTATAAAATGTACTTAATTAAATATTTGTTAACGCTCCATCTACAAATATTATATTACAAGATCCTACTTCAGTGTAGTTCTTTTAAACATTGTAAAAATAATTTATTTGTTTTTTAAAAACTTTTAAAATGTAAAATATATATTCCACTTAAATTTTTCTTATACTTTTAATGGCGTCATGAGAAATTAAGTCAAAACTTTAACTGCTTATTGTTTTTACACTATCAACTCATTTAAGAAGTTCCTTAAAGTACATTTCATTCCAACGAGCCAAATCAGTTTAAAGAATTATAAATTAAGCAACCTTTAAAAAGGGGTTATAGTTTTTTGTTCTCTGTTCGTTAACACTAAGAAGCATAAAAGTATAAGTAAAAGAAACATTTTTGATAAGAAACTGAAAATAACTAAAAGCACCTCTTAACGGCAGATGTTTAACTCGTTGCAAATTTTTTTAGTTGAATTATTTTCAACTTACAAACATTTTTGTTGTACAATTTTATTACAACTTAATGTGTACATTTTAATTTATTCGTTAAATTGCAAAAAAAAATAACTATTTTTAATTATTACGTCATGATCTACTTTAAATTAAGTTTTTTTTTGTTGGACGAAAAAGTTTTAAAAAGTTTTTATAACTTGGTACTCCAGTTTTAAATAATTAATTTTAAATATATTCAGATGATATTTCTCATTTGATTTAAATAATTTGAGCCTGATTTTTATAAAAGCAAATAAAATAAATAATTATCTTTTAACTTTTAAAGTAACAGTAATAAAAAACATAGTAATAAAATTAGGTTGAAAAAACATTTTTTCAAGGATTTAAGTTTAGCAGTTGATAAGTTATCAGGAAAACAATAATATAAAGTTTATACAGTATACAAAATTTGTTGAAAAAATAAAATAGTTTTATGAATGCTTATTGCTTTTTTAGTATTTTTAGCTTTTTTTTGTATTTGTTTTGATAATCAAAACAGCTTATAAAATCTCTTTAATCCAATTAAAACTTAGTTGAAAAAAAAATACAACATGGTGTTTTTCTTGAGAAAACAATTAATTAAATTAAGTTTAAATATTAATTAATTTAGAATATCAAATATATTACAAAGTTAAAAAAAAATAATATTAAGTTAACCAATATATAACACACAAATGAGAAACTTTCCTAAATATAAAAAAAAATCTTTTTTGTTAAACACTTACCTGAAAAATATACTTGTGTATTGAAACATTTTTAAGTGAAAAACAAAAGTTATGATAAACTTCTAAATTTGTATTAACTTAAATATAAAATTAAGAAACTTGTTTTTTATTTTCATTATTGCTACATTTATTACTTTTGATTACTACTGTAATTAGATTATGAATTAAATTGAATTTAGAAAAACTTGACTAATTAGGTACTACTTGCTACATGATATTTATATTTTAATCAAATCTAAGTAAAAAAATTTCATGTTGTGTATGTAAAGGTACTAGTTAATACATAATAAAAACACAATTTAGACGGTCATATATTAATTCTGGTTATTAAATGTTCGAGCTATATTGTTACTATACATTTAGAGATTCATACAAAATTATTTTTTTGAACAATAAATTTATAGAAAAAACAAAATTTCAAATTTAAATTTACATAAACTTTAAACTGAACGAAGTAAATGGATGTAACATAGAGATATCAGTTATGTATCTAGAATTTTTTTAACAAATCACATCATAGTTATGTCGAATAGAGCTATTAGTTATATCTTTAATAATTTTTATTTTTCAAGTTTTTCAACAAATGTGATTGTTTTAGAACTTAAGTTATATTAAAAATGCAACTTTTTGGACTATATTTACGGTGAAGACTACAAATTAAAGGGTATATTAGAAATAAAATGAGAAATTGATATAAAAATTTGAAGAACATAATTTAAATTCATAAGTCAACATGTTTCTTTTCTTAACTATGTAAAAAACCTTGTAAAATAAATATTCTCGTTTAAAAATTATATGTATGATCATTGTAAACACAATGATTTAAAATTATTATCTTACAATAATTAAAAATTCTAACAAAGTTGAAGCTAAAAATTATAAAAAAACATTCAAAATAATAAACTATTATTTACACATGACGTCACAACATTTAAGTAAAATATTTTAACTGGTTATAAATTCAAATGATGTACGCCAAAAAAGCAGATACACATTATACAGAGGCGATCGAATTTGTAGCACTATCAGGGACGTAACAATTCACTTCTTAATATACGTGCAGTTAATTTACCATAGCGCTTGACTAATTTTTTTTACTAATTTCTGATTTGTTGTAATTTTTTAACTGTTTTTTAACCTTTTTTTTAACAAAACAAGTTCTTTAACTTTACACATTATTGAGTTTTAAATGTTGAGATATAACATATTTTCTTTTTATTTTCAAAATATTTAACAAATATTCAATTTTTAAATAAATGTAGTTTGAACTAACATTTACGATTTACACAAAGTTGAAAGTCTAAAAACAAAGTGAAACACAAAAAACAAATAAAATACGAGTTTATCCACAAATTCCATTGTAAAAATGCAAGTAAAAATAAGCAAGCCAATGTTGTTAAAATTTACCTTTTTCAACTCTCCTAACAGTTTCCTTGCAAATATGACTTTATCATGTATTGAGATAAAATTAGTCTAGTTTAAATAATACAAATAGTGGATACCTGCTGAGAATACATTCCCAAAAACCATATTTAAAATAATTTTTGTAATGTACAACTAAATAAACAATTTATTCTGTGGTAGCTTCTTAGTAATTTCAAAAAAAAAAAAAAAATAGCAGAAATTTCTTTAGAAAATTCAAAAATCTTGATTGACGACAATCTCAGAACTTAATTATTATTTTTATACTTGTTTTTGTTTGTACTAAAAATAAAAATAAAAACTTCCTCAACACTAAATTATTGAATAAAACTGTATTATGTACTTGATTAACGATAAGTTTAAACTTTAAACTTTTTATTTTGATCAAATTTTTTTTATATACTAAAGAGAAAAAGTTAAGTAGTTTAGGTTAACTAAAATCCATTTAAGAAATATTTCTTTTGACATTTTTTCTTGTTACAATCTACAAAAATAAAATACGTAAAAATATATATAAAAAAATTTACTATTTTAGGTAATAAACTTAAATTTTAGTAGAAGTCATAATTCGTTTTACAGTAATGTAAAAAATAATTAGATGAATAATTTTCATTTATTATTTAATCGACAACTTTTAAGTACTAAATTCTTTTGTCAACTTCTAAGCTGTTTAAAAATCGTGATAAAGGCAATTATTATTATATTAAGAATTAAATAGGATACTATATATAAAGTGAATAAAACTCTACAATTATTTAATTAATTTAAAGTGTTCTTGAATTTAAATTTATTTATAACTCTTAAATAATTAAGTACGTATAAACAAAGCAAAATATTTATAGTTTACAGCTTTTAAAATTGCTTCAAGGCGGCACAATCCGATCATGCAGGATATTTGTTTACTAAATTGTTTGTTTATATACAGTATTTTGAAGTCTCTTTTTGTTAGCACAATCGATCTTTAATGACGTCTCATAGAGCATAGTTATTGCGCGTTAAAAACTTTACGATTGTTTTTAGTTGATCAAAGTTATGTTGTTTCAATCAAATTTTACAAATCATAACTCTTTAAAATTTCACATTTGATTAATTTTTGCATTTATCAAAAAACTTTATAGTTTGATATAAAAATAGTGTGTTCTAATTATGGTTAAGTGTTTCAAACTTGTAGTTTTTTTTTTTAACATATAAATAAATGTAAATACTTTTAGTTCATCTATACTGTGATAATATTTGTTTTATAAAATAATTCTTGAGTTCTTCATGTATATTTTAAAGAAAACTAATATTTTTTTAAGTAGAAATATAAGTTAAAGTAAATAAATTTCTTTGCTGACTTTTGCTAAAAATACTACAACCAAAACTTCTTAAGCTAAAATAAAACATATAATTTTTTTTCTTTATGCTGAGTTTAACGTAAACTAAAAATTTTTTATATAAAAGTAAAACAAAAAAATAATATTTTTACTTTCAATTTTTACCAATTTTTACTTTCAATTACTCCCCGCATACGTTGTATATATACCATATAATTCAAAAACAAGTTATTTAAACTATATATATATATCTATCTTTTCTTTTGTATCTTAATACTGTTAATAAAGTAAGTTAGTATTAGCCTTTTTTTTTGTTTTTATTAAACTAACGTAGCAATATATTGACCTAACATGGAATTAAAAGAATTTAATTTTTAAAACTAATGACAGCTTCTTGAAGCTGCTAAAAAATATCTTTACTTGATGTCGAAAAAAAATTATTAACAAAAATATTTTTATATATAACTTGTTGATTATAGCTGTTATGAGCAAAATCAAATGACGTCAAGATAAAAAGTTAAAATACTTGTTTGTATTTGCCAAGAATCTTATTATATTAAACTTTAAACTATTATTTTTATTCATCACAATGAAAATGTCTAAAATAGTTAGTTCTATTTAAACCATTCGAAAAATCTAGAATAATAATTTTAAAACTCATATATTGTTTTGTTTGGTAAATAGTTTTGTTTCTTTTATGTAATTTGAACTTTATTTACATGCACTCTTTTATTTTTGTCAAATTTAATAATCTTTTGGCATTTAAATCCTAAAATTAATGAAAATAATATTGTTCTTAAATTCACTGCACTAAGTTTTTTTAGTTGTTGTTTATATCAGCATAGTGAATGGTTTTAAACTTAAGTAAAACTAAAACTTTATAATACCACGTTACATACTTTTACTAATGTTTTTACGATGTACATTCAAAGTCTTTAAATTAATTACAGCTAGAGCTTAAATTGAAACCAATAAGTATTAACATTACTTTTTAGTATTTTACGAGAAAGAAATTTTTTAATAATGTAATAACCTATAAAGAGTTTAAAGTAACTGCAGTTTTTATACGTAGATTTCGTTTAGCATTAAAAGAAAAGAAAACATTGTTGAATTTCAAATTAAAAACTTTTTATGATTAGTTGTTCAATAAGTATAAAAAATATAGTTCGTACGTAATTTTTTTTATTTATATTTAATGATCATTAAATTGACAAAGATATTTATAAGGGCAAAATTTGTAAAGTACTAAGTTATAGTAAAAGTTATAGTTTGTTATTCGCACAAAAAGGGCGTAAAACATCTCAGTAGAATTCTAGTTTAAAGTTTAAACCATACAAATTAAGTATTTTGATAAAACTTTACCTTTAAAATCGAATTTATTAATATTAATTTAAAGAATGTGTACCTTAAAACCCATTCACTCTCTAGATAAAAGTTGTTAAAAAGATGATAGGTAAACTGTTTACAAGGTCATGTCATACCAATTCGATCATCAGACATCAAGCTTTGGGAGACTGGGACCGGTATCGTCCTGATTAGAATTCATATTATAGAACTAAAAAACTTACAGCCTTCAATCTAAAAACGGGTTATACAAGCAAGCATGGAGCAACCGATTGCTGGCATTAAAAAAACATTTTAGCTGACTAACTTTTTTATTAAAGCAGTATACTTTAAATCGTTATATTAAAACCAAAGCAAAGTTAAGGGCATAGGGGGGTGAACACCCTTTTTTGGTTTTTTACCTTATTTTATATAGTTTTTACTAAGCTACAAGATGCTTTTTACAGTTTTTAAAAATTCAAAATAATTTTTAAGATATAGCCGGTCAAATTCGGAGGCACCAATAGGAACCTTATTGGAGGCGCAAACTACAACGGCAAATAACTAGAAATCACTAAAAATCTATCTTCTCCTACGTTTTTTGAGAAAACTACCTCAAATATTTAGGAAATGTTCCTTGCAATATTTAGAAAATTCTGTCAGAACAGAATTTAAAAAAAATAATAATAATTTTATAACAAAAAAACTAAAAAAAAACTGTTTTTTTGTTTATTTTTTATATCAAATTTTTATTTTTAATTATTTTAAAAATTTCTTCCGACAGAATTTTCTAAATATATTTAGAAACATTTCCCGAAAATTTGAGGTAGTTATCTAAAAAAACGTAGGAGAAGATAGATTTTTAGTAAAATAGTCTATTTTTGCCGTTTTAGTTTGCGCCTCCCATAAGGAACCTGTTGTTGCCTCCAACTTTGACCGGCTATATCTCAAAAATTATTTTGAATTTTTAAAATCTGTAAAAAGCATCTTGTAGCTTAGTAAAAACAATATAAAATAAGATAACAATCCAAAAAAAGGTGTTTATCCCCACCCCTATGCCCTTAAAGCTTATTTTGGTTTAATCTTATTCGCAATGTATTTTTTATTGTTAAGCACATTATTTTATAAAGTAAAAAAATCATTTTTTGATTAAAAGAGTTTTTGTCTAGAAATATTTTTCTATAAAATCAATAATTACTCTGTAATATAAAACTTAATATTTTATACTTATAATGTTGTTTATACCAGTCATAAAAGTTTATTTAATTATTTTTATAAGCGTAGTTAGATAAGTTCTCTAACCTTTTATTTACAATATAATCAATCAGTTGACACTAATCTTTATACTATTTATGCTGTCTAAGTATTCTTTTTTAAAGTACGGCGACCAAATAACTATTTTAAAATTTCCGTTTTAGTTTTTAGTTTCTGAAAACGCAAAAAATCGTATAAAATGTATGGTGATAGCTTTACAAAAGCAAATAAGCTTTGTTCAATTTTAGATTACAGGCAACACTGTTTTATTAACTTTAATACCTATCAACATATAAAAATTAGAAACAAATTACTAAACGTATTTTTATTTTACTATAATAGTTAAATTAATAAAATTTTCAGTTTATGAAATAGTACAACTTAAAAATTATCTAAAAAATATTTTACAACTAATATAGGCTGTTTTAAAATTCAGAATTGTTTGTTAGTGGAATCAAGTAAACATAAAGCTGCCATATATTATCTTTATATACAAACAAAAACCAATTTCTAGCTAATGTTTGATATCGGTATTAATGTCCTTGCGCGCTTTTAGTTTAAGTGAGTTAGTTATTTTATTAATGATCAAAAAAAACTAATTTTTCTATAATGATTTATAAAATATTTTAAATTTCTTAAATGAAACTTATATCAATATAAAATTATAAATGTATTTTTACTAAATAGTATTTCTTTTCAAGTGTTGGACGTTGAAATTAAGTTTTTTTTTTAATAAATTTCATACACATTTTTTTTTACTTACAAATATATTTAGTCCACAATACGTTTTTTTTTGGTTGAAAAATATCTTAAAATTGAATTGAATTATGTTTTAAGTTTTTCCAATAATAAAAACTAAATTTAAAACTACTCAGTTGCGCTTATATAGTAAAAGCGCAATTTATCTATAATTGCATGGACAAATATTCTTTATAAGTTGTTTTAACTTTATTGTTTTAAGCGGATGTGGTAAATAGTTATGTTTTTGCACACTGAAATAAACCTTTTTAAATATATTTATGTTTGTATATATACATATATATATAGAATTAAGTTATTTAACTTAATAAATTGAATTTTTCACACTGAGCCAACCTTGAGGGCTTTATTAATAAAAAGGTTTATTTAAAGATGCAAAACTCAAAGGACTAAAAGTTTCGTGACTATTCACTCATCAGCTTCAAAACAAGTTTAAAATAAATCTTAAAACAAAATCACTAATGAAAGTAAAAATTTTTTGCATAAATAGATTATGACGTAATTTTAAAACTATCAAAAATCTTGCAAAACGGCTTGTGCAAAAATTAATCTACCAACAGACAATAAACTAGCAAAAATTCATATAACTTCAGTGAGTAACTATATATTAGGACAGATAATTGAAAGAGATAAAGATAACATTAAGATGCAAATTGAAATTTAGGTTATTTTAAGATGAAATTAAAATTTGTTAAACTTTAAAAGCGACTTTTTTATATGTCTACAAGACGATACAAACTCGCTTCTTTTGTTTAAACATCTCTTGTCTTTCAGTGCATATACAACGGCTGATGCTTCTTTTAGACACAGCCTACATATTGGGCTAATGCCGTCGGCTATAGGCTGTGCGCTTTTTATAACTTCCCAGGATATTTCGTAGTCAATGCCGCAGCGCTTTAAGCCACAAACATACTTCGAAAGTTCAGTGTCATTTTCATTTATGCCGCCTTTAAAAGAGTTTTTATGATTGGCATACCTGAATCTAAACTGAGTCGAGCACAAGCCGACATAGAACCTCGTCTCAACGTCAGAGTTAACTGTGGCCTTGTAGACGATGTTCTCTGAACGGCAATTACCCCCTTTCAAATTACATTTACAGCTACCAGCGCAGCCGCATTGACTTTGAATTCCTGAGTTTTGATTTAAAATTTTTTGGTTGTGCGCCTTAATGATATTCTCTAAATTTGCCGTACACGAATAACTTATTCGCATATTATGTTTGTTGTAATGTAATCTGGTACAACCCACCTTTTAGCAATTCTGTAAAAATTAATATTGGAAGATTATTTATAAATCTAGTCAAAAAACACTTTAATAAACAAAATCCGCTAACAAAAATTTTAGGTGATGTTATTACTAGTTAGCAACAAACTAGTTTATTTTAGTTTTTTTCATAACTACATTTAATGTTGTGATAACTACGCTGTTATTATAAAACAAGTATTTTTATCATGTAAACAGCACCTGAAAAACACCACATAAAACGTTAAACGAAAAAAAAAAGTACATATCACAGTTACTTATAGAAAAAAAATATCGCTTAGCTATATTTGAAAGTTAATTAAAAATTCAATATTCATGTTTTAAATCATTACCCTTTTTTTTTTGACTTACTTAGTTTTAACTAGTTATGTTTTACATTCTGGAAGCTCTATACCTTTTACTTAAGAACTAATAGAATTAAAATGGCAAATATGTTTATTAACCACCAAAAGATTACGCATGAACAGTTTGTAATTTAATATATCTTATTTATAAGTAATGTAATGGTAAACGACATTTAATTTGAAATTCAAATTAAAATTTAAAGATCTTAACAAGCTTCAAAGTATGTTCGTAACTATCTTAAATTTGTTATATCTCCATAGTTTTTCTTATTTATATAGTTTTCTTTTTTAGTTTCGTGATCAATTACATAACTTGTGATTTAGGTGAAATCATACTTTGCAATCATTCAAAACGAGCTATTTCTATATTATTTATATAAATAACTAAAATTTACAAGCAGGTTATTTTTATTTTTTATCTTAATGCGTACACGACATCTAGTTAAAAACTTAACTTAGAATCATAGAAAAAAATCGGATTATAATCATAAATACTTTTAAATAGACTTAAATCTCACTGATCTGAAAAAAAGAATAACTGTACAATGAGCACAAAAAAGAATCATATTATTTGGTCCTTGGACCTTGTAAAAACTTTACAGCTGTTGTGTTGTATACGTTTTCGATACATTTAAAATACATAACAGTTTGCTTAAATCAAGCGTACCTTAATAAAATACGATTATTTTATAAAAAAAGTGTTCCTAAAAATTATTAAAAATAAACATTATTACTAATAGTATTATTTGTTTATGTCAGTTCTTAATGTACCTAAATGTAATGTATAAAACTAATATCGTACTTATTAAACCTTGTAGAAAACAAAAAACTAATATGTGTACTATTACAAATTACCTTTTTAATGTATTATAAACATAACAGTTGTAGTACTAGTATGTAATATTATTTGCTTAATTTTAGCACATATGATAACAATTTAATTAAATGTATATATTGTAATAACTAATATTGATCGTTAATATCACAGGATTATCTACTCCCGACAAAAATTTTATTTCAATTATTTTATTAAATACTTTGTTGTTTTAAAAAAGTAGAATTGGTGTAAACACAGCATTTTTATAAGGTATATGGTACCTGTACAAA
Organism: Thalia democratica; assembly: GCF_965202585.1. Lineage (NCBI taxonomy): Eukaryota > Metazoa > Chordata > Thaliacea > Salpida > Salpidae > Thalia > Thalia democratica. Next base: position 45,430 of record NW_028139582.1, read on the forward strand.
CTATCTTTAATCTCATAGAAATGAAATAATTTCTTTTAACGTGCCATTTTATGATGTATTATTCGGGTTTATACATAATAATTATCGTTATAACTGACAGAAAACATATTTTTGTTTTTTTTTTATTTTTATAAAAAACTAAACATAAAGTTTCAAAAGCATTATTTGTTTTCAACATTAAGTAGTTTATTAAATTTTTCCAAATTAAAACACTAAATAGTAAATTAAACATTTACTTTCAATATACTTATTGTACTTTAAAAGAAAAAATATAAATATTCTTACACACAGATTATTAAAATATATGGATATAACAATGTCATATAATATGCCATTTTAAACAGTATTTAAATACTAAATCACTCTTATACTACAATATAACTTCACTATCAAAATTATAGTCGATATAGTGTATGTTTAGACATAAAGTTTGCTCTTTTTCAAATCTTGAAACAACCCCTTATAAGCGGTTTCGTATTAAGATAAAATATTCAAGTAAAAGAAAAACTGTGTAAATATTTTTAGCAAATTATGGCGATACTGACGTCAGTCAATAACTGTTTTAAAAAATATGCTTAAAAAGTTTTATAAAATTGAGGTTTAAAAATATTTTTATACCATTTGTATGGAATGCAAGTTTTTACGGCCTAAACCGGCTTATAATTAAATTAATATACTATATAATATTAAACAAATAATTATACTTTAATTTTGAGAAAAGATGATAACTTTTATTAAAATACTCCAAATTTAATTTAATAAGAAATGAACTTTTACGACAAATGTATGATTTAATTTTAGTATACCTAGCAGTGACAGTTTAATTGAAGTTTCAATATCATATCAACGACAACTATTGCTAAAATACTTTTTTTTAAACAGACTAATGTTGAGCTTAAAAATATAATCATACTTTTACTTTGGTCAATGATGTATTTATTTTTGCAAAAAAAATGTCTTATTTGAATCTGATCAGTGTAAAACCACTTTTCTGCATTTTAATATTTTTGTTTTTGTAATAATTTAAACTTGGTTTTCATTTTCATAGTTGTTAGGATTATATTTAATCAATTTTATAATTTTAAGATTATTAGTAAATGCCACGGACAAACATGAGTAAACAAAATTGTTTTTGTAAAAAACTTAATATCTAATATTTTATTTTAATTCTAAATTTGTTGGTCTTGAATAAAAGTATGTCAAAAAGTTGTTAAATAAAAACAATAACATAGGTTGTTCCTAAGTTGGAAGGAAGAACATAGCTCAGTTAAAGTGTGTTAATCCGTTAAACACAGATACATGTGTCAGTGTAATAAAAGAATGATAGTGTATAATTACTGATAATAACTAACATATATTTTCGAATAGGAGTTATACATGCTCTAAGGGTCATTTTTGTACTAAAACACTTTTTTTTTTACTTTTTTATTTAAATATACAAAAACATGTTTTAGTTTAATATTTTTACTAATGTAACCTAACTAGATAATCTTTTAAAAAGTTTATTGTTATGAAGTATAAAGTATTAAAACTATTAGTTTCGTAAGTTATACAAAATGCGAACAGTATCTTTACAAAATTTTGAAAATAAAAGGTGCTGCAAAATAATAGTGACGTAAAATGGCGATTAAGTTTTTATTAGAATTTTTCGTTAATTACATTAAAATTAAGTTGTTTTAAGTTATTTTTACTGTAGTGTATTTATATTTTAGTATGCTTAGAAGCACAGTTTTGTTGACATTTTGTTATCAAGATCTAAACTGCTTAACTTTATTAATTAAGTATTGTTTTAAGAAAGATTCCATTCAAGTTTAAAAAACTAAAACAATTTTATTTAACTCACTTTTTTTTCAAAAAACGCTATATATAAAAAGTATCTAAGCAATGAAATAAAAGTAGCCACATATTTTAAAGAGATATGACTTGATGAGACTTTTTTTTGCAACTTTTTTTTAATTGAAAAGTCTAATATCTTAAACTATTCTGACATAAATCATGTCAAAAATTGTTTTCATTAAAAAAACAAACTTGCGAGCGCTTAATACTTTTTTAAATTGTTATTTATCGAACTAAATATATTTTTAATAGTGTTTACAACTATTTAATTTGCTCCTTTGTAAAATATTTTTTTTTTCTAATTTTTAAGAAGGAACTAAATTTATTTTAAAAACTTAGAAATATGTAATAAATCTATACACGATTACTATTTGTATAAGGTATCGTTATATGTATGACCTTGTTTATTACTTAGATGCATACCCAGAACTAAATGCTTTATTAACTGCCATGCTAATTAGTATTTATAATTTAATTGTTACAGGTACTGTGTACCTGCTAAAAGTACAATCGTAAAATAAAATGCTTTTTATATGAGTAAGCTTAACTTGTTAAAATAATTATTCATAATTTACTTTTTCTGTGATTTGTCGTGACTTATTTAAAAAAGATACAAATGGTTTTTATAATCAAAATTTAAAATGCAAATTTTTATACAAAATTGATAGAATTTGCTGTTATTTACTTTAATAAGATTAAAAGATTTAAAGATTTAAAGAATTAAGATGTCTTATAAGTATACCAATCTTTATTATTTATTATCTTAAAGTTAACTAGTTATTATTTTACAAAAAACCCTTAAAATTACAAATTGCCTAAAAGATTTAAAGTTGAAAACTTTTCTAATAACAGGTAACGTTTACTTACTTACAACTTGTTTTCAATAATTTTTATAATTGACTTTTAAAAAGTAAGTTTTTAATCGTTCTGCGCACAAAACATATTACTACTACATCTGCATAGTTATATAAAGTGTAAAAAAGGTTAAATACAAGAACAAACAGTTTATTGAACAACCCAAAAAAAAGCTCAAAAACAGCTTTAATGTTTCAATGATTTTAACTTATGTATTACAAAAATCTATTAAACTTTAGACAAGACGAAACAACAATCTAATCAAAACAAGCTAACTAAAACTTTGGTGAAATTCATCAACCTAGTAAGAATTCAATTTCAAAAGATTAATATATTAAAAATCAGTTAGGTATAAAATAATAATACTATCAGTAATGTTGAATATAAATTCTTATATCCATCTATGAATGTTAAATTTCGTTTAACATTATTAAAACTTTTATGTTAAGCTTTAAAAATTTGTTAATTATGAGAAAAATTTGTTGTTTCTAAGTTTTTTTTCTATTTAAATGTTTGTTAAATTTTAAATTTGTTTAATACTATGACTCGCTTAAAGCTAAATAATATAGTTAATAATTCAACATATAAACTGTAGTAAAAATAAATACAAAAGCTTAAATGAATAAAATATAAATAAACGATTAGTTAAGCACTACTATTCAAACTATTTAAGTTATAAATTTTTAGTAGGATAATTATAAATATACACACAAACGTTTTAGTCTTTTAATAAATTTTATTTTTTTATCACTTAAACATATATAGTGTTATATAGTAGTTATAACTGGGTAGTTGTACATTTTATTTTGTAAAAAATATCTTTAAAAATTTAATAAAAAGTTTCGGCTGAATCTTTGTAATATTTAACTATTATAATTTAACTTTCACAACAACATAAAACTACTATCAAATATATGTTTTAGAAACGCTATATGGTTTAATGACATTTTTACTTTAATAGTCTAGTAAAATAGACATAAAAACATAACTTTTAGCATTTTTATATTTTTTTTATAAAAAAACTCTTCATATTAGTAGAAATTTTCAGACTAAAGGTTATTTATGGTTTTGAGAATATACAAAATGTGGTTAAATAAATAAAACACATATCTGTGTATTACACGACTGTGTATTTTTAGCTGTTTTATATGTTTGGCTTACCAAATTAAGTTCGTGGGATTTACGTCTCCCCTAAGTTGTTATGCGTGCTTTGAATAAAAAGTAACTTTTTCAATTTAAAGTAACTGGTTTTGCGCTCTGAATTCAAACAAATTAGTAAACTCAAATATTATTTTTAAAATAATGTATTTAACAAACTTCCATTTATATTATGGTTTGGAAACCTATATTAGGTCGCATAACAATTTTTTTAAAAGTTGCTAGCAAGCTACCCTGTGTGAAAAAAATCGTGTTGTTCTAAAGCTTTTTTCAAACATTTATAAGTAGTTAACATAAAAAAACTATTTTAAACAAGAAATGTATCAAAATAAGCAAAAATAGAGCACCTGTGAGACTAAATTATTAACCTAGAACCTAACTGTAAGCTTTTATCATATAACTTTTTTTCATACTGTTTAAGCGTCATATAATAAGGTTTATTTAGGACTAAACACGAATAGTTATATTACTTAGACACTAATTTAATAAAGTATACTCAATTATCTACCTGAAAACAAATACGATGTATGTTTAAACTTTAAACTTGATTATACTTTTTAGGTAATATATTTTTTTCATGGGTTTTTAAGTTAAGTGAAATACTTAAGTACCATAAACAAAAAAATTGTAAAAACGTTTTTATAAATTGTAGTATATTGAAGTTACATGAATACTATATTAAAGATATGCTTAAATTTTTCTACAAATTTGAGGTTTAAAGGTTAATTTTCAACCACAATCGCATTTTACTTTTTACGGCCTGAACCGACTGAAAATTATATTATTTTTTATGAATTATATTTATAAGTAACATAGTAGTTATTTTTCTAACTTCCTTCTATAAAAATTAGTTGAAACATCATTGTATTTAAGACAACGATTAAAAACTTACGAGTAACACTGCTTCATAATTAAACTGAACCTGAGCTAAAATTTATACAAATAAAAACATAAAAATTTAACGATTTTTTTACAAATGACGTCACTACAATTTAAGTTATATTTATGTTAAACTGGTCTGTAAATTTGTATGACGTGCAATTATTGCAAGGTAATAGCTGAATATTATTGAGTAGTTGTTATTAAGGTATTAGCCAAATTTGTAGAACTACAAGTAGCATAAAAAAATTAACTGCTTTATATACTATTAATAATTAACCAATAGGATTTTATCGGGTCATCCACCACATAGATACTTTTTACCGTCTTTTCCGAGAGTTTGAAAATGATAACTTATCTATTTAAGAGATGCCATTGTCTATATAACATGTGTGCTTGTATATGACATCTCTAATAACAAAACAATTTTATTTAAAATTAGTTTTTTTTTTGAGTCTTCAAAATATTTTTTCAAAACAAGTACAACATATATTTTTATGATATTAGCTAGTTAAATGAAATATGATAAATTTATTGATTGAAAGCTTTTAAAGCTTTTAAAAGTTTAAAAATTACTTTAGATGCAAGTACTCGTTTAGCTAGTAAACAAATCACTCAAAATATATATTGTCGAATAAAACTAACTGTTGCGCGCAAAAGTTATTGACCAGTATGTAAAACAAGTTGTTTGAAAAATAAATATGTATTTAATTTTTTTATTTCTAAATACAACTTGAAAACTTTATATTCCATGTAAATGTTACTACTATTTTTTGTTATACAAAAAATTATATTTGTTACACGTTCTTTTTTAAATAGTACTAAAAATTAAGTATATTGCCTTTTACATTTAAATAATTATTCTCAATTGTTTTTAGAGCTGATGCTCTATTAACAAATTGAAATTTAAAAGTTTAAATCAGGGGTCAAAAACATTAAAAGTTTCAATAAAATTAGAAACAGATTATTCGAACGTAGTTTTTACTTTTTTAGTTAAATACTTTTAAAAAGATCTTTTTGATATTAAACTTAAAAGTTTGAATTGTTACAACATTATAGAAATTTTTAAGTATATGTTCAAAAAGTACATATGTCTGTTTGACGTTGTCTAATGAAATTTTATAAAAGTTTTCAGCTTTCATTTTATCACAAAATTTTATTATAGCTGTTAATTAAAATGGTGACTTTAAAATTCAATTCTATTATATATACAATTAGTTTTTTACATACAATAATAGTTATAAATCGTGTAAAAGTAGTAAAAATACATTACTACAAAAACACATACAGAAAGTACACAAATAAAAACTGTAATCTCTGTTTACATAAGACAGAGGTCGGCAACCTTTTGTAGCTCTCGGCCCAAATTTTTATAAATAAATTGCTCGCAGGCCATACAAATAATTATATAGTAAATTATATACAAAAAAGTTTGAGATGATCAAAACTATTTAAAAATAATCATAGTAACTAGTAGGAAAAAAATCTAGTCCAAAATAATACACAATAAGCAGTGAAGTAGCACTATGAGTAACTATTAAATTAAAAGCCTAATTGTAAGTTTTTATAGCAAAATTTTTTTAAGTCTATAAAAAGTGTTTTTTTTTTTTGCTGAAAAGTACTTCGCAGGCCTCATTTTTGACTTTGATTGCCGAGTTTGGCCCGCAGGCCGCAGTTTGCCGACCCCTTACATAAGATAATGAAAGTAAAATAAACTTTTGACATTCAACTAAAACAAACACTAACCCTTTAAATTAAACACCCTAATACATTCTTTTAATCGAATTTAAATATATTATAAAAATAATTTGTATTCGATAAAATATATGACAATTTAAATAAGAACTAGTATTTTTTGAAAACGATAAGTTTCGACGTTAAAATTTTTTTATTTGATAAATTTTAGAAAATAATATTAAGTTGATCAGAGATTTTATAACAGTATCTTCAACTATTGAGGTGAGTAAAATTAGATTACTGTGATTGCGAATAAATAAATGGCAATTTATAACGGTTATCCTATAAGTTAATGCAAAGTGGGAAATCATTAAAAATGAGTTTTGCAATATTTTATAGAACATTTTGCACGTAATATAATATTTTAGACTTAATTTTTACGTCATCATCAGCTACTAACAAATAGTTCATTTAAATGACTCTATAAGTTGCTTTATTGTTATTTAATAGTATAATTGGTCAAAAATTTTAATTTTAGCAGGTATATTGTACCTGTACTTTTTATCTCTAAATATTGTAGTAAGTAGATAATTCATTTAAACTGATCATTTTATGATTTATCATCCTCGTTTATACAGAATATTTATCATTATAAGTGATAATAAACGTTATTTTATATAAAATAATTTTTTCAAAAACTATTTTTGTTTTTTAATATCATTCAAATATTAAATGTTTTTCAAATTTAAACTAAATAATGAAATTAAATAATTACTTTTATTATATTTATTATACTCTGAAAACTTATACTTTATGTATATATAGTAATATAAATTACATGAAAGTTTATTGAAGTTTGTTTAAATATGTTTTTATAGTTAGCCAAATTAAACAATATCTAATTAAGACTTAGTAGGAGTAAAATAGTAACTGTAAACATAATATCAAACAAGTTATTCAAAAAAATAATAAATATGTATTTTACCTTGTATATGTTAATATTTCCTTACTTTCTTAATATTTTTAGAGCTTATACTAATTTTTAAATTTAAATTGAAAATATTTATAGACGTAGTGAATAATCTTTAACTAAATCTTAAGATAAAATACTTTATTTGTCTAAAATACTTCAAATAAAGAGCATCAAAAGTTTTGTATAAAAAACAAAAAAAGTTTAAAAAACAGTAATTAGGTTATTTTGTTTTAGAAAAACTGTTTGACAAATTCTAAAAAAATATTTGTGATTTATTTTGACGTAATATTGATAGTCACAAAAACTCTATTTTTAAATTATTGATTATGAATAGAATAAACATTCAAATTTGAAATACATAATGGCTGTAATTTTGCGTTGATGTAAAACAACTAATATTGTAATTTAAATCTAAATAAGCTATAATCAATAGTATTTACCTTCACTATTAAATGTTTTTTCAACAGACTACAATTTTTTATATATGTAAGTTTTTAAAACCATTTTAGTTTTCGAATGTTGTAAAATTTATTATTTTTTAAAAATAGCTTCATCAATTAGATTTTTCATTTGAATAATCTTTAAACTGTTTTAAAATTTTATAGAAACATTTAAAACTTTTACCTAAACTCCCTTCAGAAAAGTTATATCACGATTTTAAATTATAGCCGCACCAATGATTTAGTTTTTATATATTAAACCGTACAGTCATTTTTATATTTTACAATAAAAATGTTTACATAAGTGTACTTTTAGTTTTCATACTTTTATTAAAACAACTGCATAAACATAGTTTACAAATCATAATTTATTTTTAATTATTGTTAGCTTTATGCAAAATCGTTGTTGATAAAATTTTGTTTTATCAATAGTCAGTTGTGTTTTATTAATTTGTTTTTAATATATTTACGCTTTAAAAAGTTTCTAAAGTAAACGTATTGCCGTTTTTACCAATTTATATAATAAAGTTATAGTTTGGTGTTCTAATTTACGCTAGCTCAACATACAATATTATAACTTATTTTTTACTTCTTGCAGAATATAATTTTATATATTCTGTTTTAAAAAACAATAATAAAATCTCAACTACTTGAGGAGAAATAATATACTTATTATTTCAAAACTTTATTTTGCAAAATAGGTTTCGGTCAAATTACTTGCCAGAGCATGTATATATCTGTATATAAATGTTGACAAGGTCTTTGACCGAAATTTAATTTGCATAATAATGACTTAGAAGTATAAATTAAATAATAAAATGTTTGTTAAAACCAAGATTTTTAACTAACATTGTTTAGCTTTCCCAAGTCACGAAGACAGTACAACTTTCTATTGCGTGTTATTGTTCTTATAAAAAAAATATTTTCAAATTGTGTCTATTTTATTGCAAAAACCTAATTTGACTATTTTTATTATACTGAGTGTATACAAGTTTTTTGGCTGGAATACTTTGTTTTTGGTTTTTTGTGAAGCATTTCACAAGCAAAGTTAGAATTCTTGTGATGAAATTTTCAATAAATAATTAAGTTCATTAAGATAATGTAATATAAATATATAAGATAAAATCATCTTCTTATAGTAGGTTTGACAGCTTTATTCATTTGATTTTCTCTTACTCAACTGTTAGAACATACTAGTTCAAAAATCTCAACAGTTTAACTTCAAATTATTCATTTAATAAATTATTTGATTAATAGTAAAAGTTTTCCTTTAAAAATTTCAATGATAAGATTATTTTTTTATTTAAAATGCAATCACTTGTGCTCGTAACTTTGAAGCTAGTTTTATAGTGAAGTTTACAAAACAGTTTTTAGAAAATAACAAAGCATTTTAATCAATTCTAAAAAATCACACACATTTTGTATAACATCGCAATGTTTATAAACTAAAGTTTACTTGTAGAGTGAAACAACATTTTTATTTAACCAATTACTAAAAAGCAAAGAAATTATTATAAACTAAACACAGTAAATTTTTATAACCTTTCTTTTTCATCGGGTTTTAAAATAAAGTTAAACATTTAAGTACCATAAAAAATAGAATATTGTGTGAATGTTTTTAATAAATTGTTGTATTACTGATATTCCATAAATACTATGTTAAAATTGTGCTTAAATTATTTTATAAATTTTAGCTTTAAAAAGTAATTTTCTACAAGCATTTTATTTCAGGTTTTACGGCCTAACCCGGCTAAAAATTATATTCTTTTTATTAATTCTTAATTAAATTCTTGTTATTGATTAAATAAATAAAATATATAAGTTTTGACATAAATAGAAAAGTTGCGCTGTTAATATTTAGATCTTTTCTAAAACAAAAACAATGTATAGTGTTCATTTAAAACAACAAAATAATATCTTACAAGTAAAATATAATTAATAAACTTCAAACAACTTCTAGGAAAAATTAAAGCATAAAAATAGCTGAAAATATTTTAAGTGAACGAAAAAAATAATGTTAAAAGACGTCAACAGAACACGAAATGCAACAATACTTTAATAAAATCAAATTATACACCAAATTACGTCATTGCTGGTCAAACCTAACACAAAACATCAAACTTATATATATATAAACTATAATTATTCGAAATGTTGAAAGTCATCAAAAGTTTTATTTAAAAACAGCTTGTTAAAGCTGTTAAAGTAAGTATAATTAAACATTGCTTTATACATGAGTATAAAGTAAGAACATATTTTAGTAAAATTATATATATTGTTTTTATTTAATATAACTTTATGATCTATTTTTATACTTGAATCCATTTTAAAAATATGTATATCGGACATATTTTATTTTATATACTTAGCTGGTTTTTTAATACATGTTTTTAATTCTAAAACTTTCATTACATTTTAGTAGCTACAGAATAGTGTTGTCTAATAAACTTCTATAAGGTAAAAATATACAAGGTTTTAAAAATCAAATGATAATCAAAAAATAAAAACCTCATTTTAATATGTCTCTTATTTGATAATTAAGAATATTCAACTGTAGTAAAAAGCTTAAATTTGTATTTAGTAGTGCTTACTAATATGAGATTGTTGTAACTATTTCTGTTGTTATAACTATGTGAAATTATAACTGTCTATGCTCAACTTTTAGTCTATTATCAATAAACTTTTAGCAATTATCATAAACAAAACGTGTTACAATTATCTAAATAAACAATGTATTTTCATCAACAGAAAATACTCAGAAATAAATTAAAACAAGTATTATACATCTGCTAAAAATAATATTAAAAAAGTAAGACAATACGACAAATAATACTATTTTTATATAAATAAACAATTTTATTATGTGAATGATTAGCTTTTGTCAAAATTTAGTCTAATTTTAAAGTCAAAAGCTCATAAAATGAACAATTTCAGTAATGTATGATAAAATTCTTAATGTGAATACTTATACATTCATTTTAATAAATATTTGTAAGATAATTTTCAAGGTTTTCTTACTCTACTTTGTTTTATTTAAACTTTCAGTTTTTGATGCATTAACTAGGTTTTGCATTTTGAGTCCATTTTCATTAATAATTAAAAATATACACAATAATTACGTTTATTAACTTTTGTATTAGAATGTAACTAGACAAGTTTTTTTCTCTAGTTTAGAACAATTTGATAAAATTATCTAGTTTGAGCGTTACAAAAATGTAATTATGAATATATTATATAAAATAAAACATTTATTAAAATATTCTAGTGATGTCATCCATAAGTATCAACAAATCAATTTATTTAACTTTAGTTTTAATAAGGCAATATATGTATGACAAAGCTGATTAAAGATTCTAAAACAGTGTTTTTAAAGTTGAAAAGAAGTGTGCCTTCTTGTGTCAATCTAACTATCAAGTGGGTATTATCAGAAAGAAGGCGAAAAAATAAATAAAAGTTTATAAATATTATTTTAAATATATATGCGAAATAGGCAATCATAAAACTAAGTTTTGCAAGTTCCTTTTATAGAGAACTTTGTACGTAAAACTTGATAGTGTGTTTTAATATTATTTTACAAAACTATAAGCTGCTAACAAAAAGTTTGTTTAAATATTTTTAAAAACTTCTTTATTGTTTCTAAATGTCTGAGTTCTTCGAGTCACTGAATTTTTAACTGCAACTGTAAAAAAAAAATTAAAATGTATTAACTCTGTTTATATGTTATAAGCTATTTATGACGTAATGTACTTTATTATTGTATTAAATTTACATAAAATATCCGTTTAAGTTAGAAAAATACCTAAATTTTGCATTTTACAAAACAATATAATATTTTAGAAGTTACAAAACTGTGACTAAAACTGTCAGTAAAACTTGTAAACGTAAAAAGTAAAAATTGCAGTTTAAAAATGTAAATAGATTATTATGATGGGCAAGTTTATTTTTGATTCAAATCATCTTATACATGCAACATAAATAATTTTGAGAAAAATTCGGTTTTAGATATCATTAGCTTTTGACAGTCATTCAACTTAAAGACAATTTCTCAAATAGATTAGTTACTAAGCGTTTACTTTTTTAATAAGCAAGAAAGTATTAGCTCTTTGAAAAAAATATTCTATGAACAAAAAATGTTCCCTTTTGCATGTAATAGCGACTTTTTAAATCATCATAATTCACAAATTATTATAAAAAAACATAACTAAATTAAAACTTTCAAATGCGCTTGCCGTTATTGACTTATGAAGAGAAGCTAAAAAATAAATTTTTCTACTCTGAAAATTCAAATAACATAAGTTTTTACAGCAAAATCATTATAGCTGTAACTTACTATAATATTAATATAATGCATTTAGTTTATTTACACTAGAAAAGTAGTAAGTAACTTAGGAGAAGCTATATCATTTTTACTTACAAGCATGCAAAAATCTTATTATAGCAAATTTTATTTCTTATATTTTTGTTTCACACTTATATTATAAACAACTTATATATAAAAAGTTTTGTTAGTAAAAATTGTAATGTTATTAAGCGTAGTATCATAGTAATTTACATTTTTGTCATGTATAGGAAAATTTAACAATACTTATGTACTACGTCACGAGTCAACTTGAACGATTTTTTTGGTTGATAAACATACTCATGTACTTATTTTTAATAAATGCATGTTTTTAAATAACCATAAAGAAATTATTATATAAATTTTCGCAAACTTCTGTTTAAACCAGGGTTTCCCAAAGTGGGCGATATCGCTGGGTGCGATTTTAGTAAGTCGGGGGGCGATAATTAGTAAGGGGGCGAAAGGGTGGGCGATAACTTGTAAGGGGCGAAAAGGGGGCGATTTTGAAACTTTGGGGTGACATAAAATTTTTAATTTTTAAATTGCTATTTTACTAATTTTAGCTTGCTATTAAATATTTGACCCTGAAGTAAAACTTAAACAAAAAAAGTTTATTTTATTTATGTAAAATATAGAGAAAAAAAAGTACTTATGACTCCTACTTTCTAGTAAATTACATATTTTTATTCATATATTTTCTTATTTAACAATTACATATATCATAGACGATCGGAAACCCTCTCACCATTTTATAACCTGACAGATATGTTATTTGGGATTATAAATGGTTCATAAAAACCTATGTTATATATTATTAAGTTTCTAGGTAAATTAGCAACCCTGTATAGTTTTATTTCTTAGTCTAACTTAGTGACTTTTCAAAAAACAATTGGAAATATCATGAGGTGACAGTTATATCACCTCATGATATTTCCAATTGTATTTTGAAAAGTGACTGACCTTGAACTAAAAGTGAATTTTTCCAAAGAACGAAATGAAAGCTTTTGGACTTAACATAAACTAAGGCAAAAGTATCCAATCATTTGAGAGGAATAGAGATTGTTGTTTATAGTTTTTTCTTCTAGCTATGTTGTTGAGAAAGCTTTCAGATCAGTTATCAACATCTTGAGCAAAAGATCTAATCTAGATATTTGTAAAGGAGGCTTTTTTTACTGATTTAGAATCAGATTAGAAAAACTTGCAAGCAGTCATGAACCTCATCCTTCACATTATATTAGACTTCAGTAGCAGACATTATTTTATGAAAATTATTTTGTTTTATTTAATCTTTCAAAATAATTTTTATTTAAACTGGTTTGTATTGTATTTAAGTAGTCTTTTTATAATAAAATTTTATTAAGTTGTTTATTCTACAACAGGTTTGCATAATGCCTAATAAATATTAATTACGGTAGACTTCCTCTTGAGTTCGAACTTTTTACCCAAAAAAAAAATGCAGATTCATATTTTTTAAAATATAACTTAAATAAAGTCTATTACTAACTAAGTATTGATAAAACAAAAAATACATAATATTTTATATCTTATATAGATCTATTTTTTAGTGAATGTTTGTTTTATGTTTTAGTTGATTTTATGTTTATGCATAACGTTATTGTATATAACATATTTAAATTTATCATTTTGTAAAAAAAAGGTAATAACTTTTGAGTTTGCACTTTTTGATTTTCTTCAAAGTGCCAACTCAAGCGGAAGTCTACTGTATTTATTATATCATTTATGTTTTAAATCTGTTATTAGTTTTATTTTGACCTGGTTAATTTTACAGTTTATATTTTCGTTTTACATTATATTAAAAATTTTTATAGCATAGTGATTAAAGTGTTTGTTTGAAAGAAATTTATTTGAATTATTTTTGTTATTACTTGTTTATTCTGTATAAATAAATAAATCTTGATAACCATTAAAGTTTTTATTTAAGTTTTTTTTTTTGGTTTTAAAAGAGTATAAATTTGAGGTCTCTATTTAAAATTACTTCAAATTTTTCATTTAAAAGATTCTTAAACTCAATTTTATTTTCTAACTTGATTTATTACTGTTAAAAAACCTATACATTAAGGAATTTTAAACTATTAATACAAACATTTTTTGTTTTATCTTAATTTTTAATATATTAGCAATTAGAATGTGTTGTTTATTTTAATAGTTAAACACTAGCTTTTAGTTTTTCACTATTTTCTTCTGGTAAATTATTATAGGCTAATGACTAAAAAAAAAATAAATTTAAACAGTATTAAATAACCCATTAAAAAGACTGCTGCAGTTACAAAACAAAATTTTAAGCTAATTAAAAGAAATTTTTAATCGATTGCTTTCTGTTCACAGAATTAACTGTAAAAGTTTTGATTATTTTTTGAATTTAAATTAAAAAAAAAATGTTAAAATTAAGGTTTAGTTTCCTAAAGGTTATTTATTCCAAGTCAAATACTATTTAATGGTATTCTATTACAAAACATATAGTTTAAAAAGTTTAAAATTAAGTTTTTAACTTTACAACTAACTAGCTTATAATATATCTTAGCATTGAAATTAATTACTTTACTGCATTAAGTGAATCTGTTGATGAAACCACATATCATGTGAGATAATCAACCAGTCGGTCAAACTTCCTCATACTAGATCAGAAATTATGTTTTATTATTTATTTTATTATAAGTAAAAAAAACTGTTCATTTTTTTATAGTTTCTTAATCTCTGGTATAGTAATTTTAGAAAATGCCTATTTATAAAATAATTTTAGTACTTTGTGCGGCTTAAACAAGTTACTTAGTATTAACTTCTAAATGTTCGAAATTCGTTATATGAGAGATTATT